>NC_041386.1:725870062-725898732 GCF_002162155.2 Triticum dicoccoides
ATGCGCATAGAACCAAGTTCTGCACCTCGGGGGCCAGCTCAATGTAACTGGAGTGACCTGTGCAGCCAGCATCTCTTGCTCAGGCTTATCACACTTAGGCATTGCCACCGGGTAGCCACCTGGCCCCAGCCTATGGAATTGCTCCTTTTTTGCGGCATTGGCCTTGTTTTTTCTGGACAGTCCCTTAGATAATTCTGATTCCTTGAATTTCACGAAAGCGGGTCAGTGTTCTCTTTGGTTCTCCAGTGTTCCCTTGAATTATGGAGTCTTCTTTCCTGCTTTGACGTAGTTATTCCATACAGTTTTCTTGTGGTTGTTGAATGCAATTGCCATCTTCCTATGAGCAGTGTCCTTGACTTTCTCCACCTCTGCAGTTGTGAAATGATCTGGTAGGGTGAAATGTTTCATGAGATTTTCCCAAAGCGTAGTTTTTGCTCTGTCATCGACAAAAGTAAGATCTGGACGGGGCTTTGATGGCTCTTTCCCTTGAAGGAAGATCGGAAGTAAGATCTAGCTAATAAAGATCGAATACTACAGAATAATCTAGGCCACTCGCGGTTCCTGAGGCGCAGGCAGTGGACACCCAAAGAGAAGGAACCATCACAGGATCATAGCTCCGGTGATTTCCCCATAGACTCTGCCAGGTATTGGAGAACCTGACGTCCACAACAGCCATGTAGCGACAGACGTGTTCGTCCTCCTCGCTAACACGGTGACGCACCACCTACGGCAGGACCGGCTCCCTCCGCACCGAAAGTGGCCCACGGGAACGCCACCAAAGGAACTCAGGGTCGACGATGGGACCCGGGTTCCTCACCAAGTGGCTAGCCCCTGAAGGTAGCACCTCTCAGTGCCAGTCCGGCGGAGCCCAGTCCCGGACATGGGTCCTCTGAAGCAGGACGTCGTCGCGAATGGGTCGACGGTGAGGATGCGGGCCGGGCATCGTCGAGAACAAATACTATAAGCCGCAAAAGTAACAACTTTTAAATGATTGGATTGTGATTTCTTATATGCAAATTCTAAATTTTTATAACTAAAATTATAAGAAACTAAAAACTAACATTTCTATAACATTTCTAAAATTTCTATAACAATTTGAAATCTTATATCTTATATTTACTAATTGGAAGCACCAATGAAGGCTGCACGTTAATCCTCCTAAACTAAGATAATCTTCCGTTGGATCTCCGTGTTAACAAGCTACAGCCGTCAGATGAGTTCTCAACTTCTAAAAGAGTCCTCACCCAATGTCTCACGTCCACACGTTTTTTTCCTATAGCAAACTCTTTCACGGATGTGGAAATCTCCCTTGCTGGTAAAAAAAACATGATCGCCCTGATCCCTAAAAACGCATCTCCCTAACTCCTTTCTCTACCGATCCTTCCTCTGCTGCATCATCCGCCAATAGCTAGCGCTGCTCCTCATGTCCCTTCTCCAGTCTTCACGCACAAAAATCTTACAAAAACAATCCAAACAGCCTCCCCCTGATCCTCTTCCGCAACCTTTCAATCACCACTGGCCCAAACATGCTGCAATCCATCCTGGCTGACAAGGAGGTCTTTCCAATCCTCTGGGCTGATGAGGAGGTCTTTCCAATCTCACCTTCCATGCCCAGGCCAAATAGCAATCCACCACCATGACGATGCGGACATGCAGCAGAGAAGACGATGCATCGAAGGTGCAGTTTGTATTAGACGGAGCAGCTGCCAATGTAGGTGAGCGTAGCAGATTATCATTATTCAGGTTTTTATTTTGTGAGTCCTGCAGTTTGATACTCGGTCTCTAATGATCAAGTGCAGCCTAGGATTTCGTTTTGGGAGATCTTGAAGATGTGTGTTCTCTGATTTCAGACATGTCTAGATACGTATTACTAGGATGGGAAGAATTATAGGTGATATGCAATCCAATTGGTGGATTCAATTCACCAAATATGGACGTACTTCTGCGCAGTAGAGGGCCTCTTCTATTTTTTTTGGAAATTGGACAATTCGTTTTAGAGCATTACATATGGTTTGTCGAATTTACATCTGTATGTTTCTTTCAAGCAAAAACTAGGTGTTAGTTTACTTGGACTTTATGCTCACCCAATGATCCAGTACAACATGTGCTTCTTAGAAGCCCAAACAGTACACTGTTCTAATGGATTTTTTTCATAGTAGCTGGTACCTTCGCAATATTTATTTGAAGCAACACGGGGAGATGGGAAAACGATGCTCAAGACAAGCAGCGAAGTTGTTCACCTCCTCGACACCGTTCGATCTCATCACCATCTCTCCTAGCCCACTAAGCAAAAGTAGCTCCGTAATCTTAAATTTTCTGCTTCAAATACTGTGTACTCATATATATTTTGTCTACAATACCCTGTCCTAATTGGTCTTCCACAATTTTAATGTTGAGTTTTTCCATTGAGTAGACTCCATACCTCAATAGAAAATGGCCCCAGTGCATATGCGGACAATCAGGAACGGGTGGTACAGCTAATGTTAAATCAGTTACTTCGTAATATGTTCCACTTTTGGCATGTTTCTTATACCAATATTTTTTCTTCTTTATACAGATCCTTACTTGCGTCATCCGGTTTCCAATCCATGCATCTCTCAAAAAGAAATTTCCCGGCCCATGTAGATTATTGTTTTGTAACTTTTATGCTATTTGGCTATGTTCAGTTACTATGAAACTTAGGATATGCACATGAATTAATAGAAACCTGTATAGATAATGAACATAAACTTTTATATTGGTGCTACTTATTCTAAGTGTAAAGGATGTCTAGTTAACTTGGTATTTTTTAAGAAAAGCCGTTCATCAGCAAGCTATATTAAGTAACATTTGAGATTAAAATAATTTAACAGATAGACAGTTTAATAAAATTTGCTCGCCTGCTATTTATGCACATAACTATTGGGCAGTGGCAAGACTTCCCTTGTGTGCATGATCGCACATATTTTTTCCTTCTATTTATATACATAACTATTGGAGAGTGAGAAGATTTCCATTGTGTGAATGAACGTTCTTTTTTCCGTCAATCCATCTCTTATCATGCATACGTCCTATCATATATTATATGATAAATCTTTTAGATGCTCGCTGTATATATATAGGTGCTCAAATTCAGATTCCATAGAACTTCTATTTGTAGTGAAAAAAAGGGTATCTGCAGCTTTTAGTCAATGTCTATTTAAATAAATAGGATATTTATTGAGTATATCCATTCATTGGTGCACCATGCCGAATTACTTATTTTCCGTTTTGAAAACAAATTACTTCTGTATATTGTGATCCTTCCCATAGTAGTTTGCACCCAGAAACCAACCACGGCTGATTCAATATATTTTACCAATTATATTTTACCAATATATTTTACCAATTATATACTGCCCTTACTGGTTTAAACCAAACATTGATGATCCCTTTATTTTTTTTTCATACACCCTGCTGTGGGATTCTTAATAGCCTTACCTTCACATGAACAAATTGCAAGAGACAATACAATTCCTGACCTGTGAAAGGTTGTTTTATGAGTTATCCATCTCACATGACCACCTTCTATATCTACCGGTATCTGTTACTTCTTTCTTCTTACCAGGCAGATATATCTACAAGTAAAACTACAGGTTCTTTGTAGTTAAAATAGAGTATCATATATAATTCCTATTATTATGCAGAACTGTTTGTTCAGTCGCATCTGCCCTTTGCTAGAGAGAGCGAAAATGGAAAATTGTTGTGGAGCAAATTAGATGGGCGAACCAATAGATAATTATGTAGTTGTAGTTGGCTGACGATGGTTCAAAGGGATATTCCTTACCTATATTTACTTGATATTTGATCTTAACATTATATTTTAAGCTGCATTGGAGTGTCTGATCTCACTCCACCCAAGAAAAGTAGTTTGTCATGATGCTGTCACTTTCTAACTGCTTTCTCCTTTCTACAGAATATTTTGATCTGAAATGTGTTTATTGAGCATGAACTCGATCTAGATGTTTACAGTATGGGCCAGTCTGCGAACAAAACATTCACATAACCAGAGGAAGAAGAATGCATCTGTGCATAGTATGGTCATATCGTCATGTTGAGAAGGCAATACAGACAACTACCCATGTTCTTGCTTTTCGTGGAAGTAATATAGAAGACTGCACAAGCTTTATCTATACCATCTAGACTTAGGTATATCCATTTTTCAGAGTAGCCTTGCAAGTACAGTGCACACAACATTCAGTGTACTTGCGTAATATAATCGTAGATTGCTTTAACATATTGTGCTCATTGTTGAATGTGTTGTAGGATCCTGTTAACATATCATGTTTGTTGGTATTGCCAATATGTTCAACTGGGATGAAGCTTCATTATATAGTTGACATTTAATTCACATACTACTTTTAGTTATGGTCCAAGAGATGTCAGAGTTAATAATACTGGCAAAACTCATATCTCTTCAATACTCCATGTCGCAATTCACAATATTAAGGCCTAAGACAAACCGGATAACTTGGTAATAGGAAAAAACATGATTGACATGCCATATTTTATGTTCCTAAAGACCTCAACACGGAGCAAGAGAATTGTTACCTTTGTGTGTTTCACTGGACACAATTCTGTCATGGTTGCAATATTTAGTTCCTTGTTAACTCCAATTGTGTTGGCATTCATGCTCAGTTGTCAATGATGCTTTATTTTTTAATTATTTTACTAATCATATCGATAGAATAAATATAACGACTTGAGAATAAAGGGAAAATGTCAAAGCAAAGTTGATTAAGCATGCATCATCAAACTACTATTTTCAAAATATATTAGTGGCTTCCCGTTTGCATAATAGCTAGCCTGTGCAGTAGCACGGGTTGATGACTAGTTAATCTAATTCATCTAACTAAAACTTATATTTCTAAAATTTCTAACATTTCTATAACATTTCTAACATTTTTATATACAACTTGACATTCATCTAATCTAATTAATTAATTCATCTAAAACATTGGTATAAAAAACAGAAAAAACAGAAAAAACTAAAAACTAAAAACTAAAAACAGAATCGTGTGTGTGTGTGTGCGCGCACGTGTTTGCGTGTGCACCTACGGCGCTGGTGGTGCGGTGGCTTCCATTGTAGGGAGGAGAGGGGCCGGGGAGAGGGGCTCACAGCGCGGGCGACGGCGACAGCGACGGCGAGGCGATGGGACGGCGAGGCAGAGGGGACGGCGACGAGGGCGGCGGCGACGGCGACGGGTATGACGATGGGGGCGGCGGCGACGGCGACGGATGGTGACGGGGACAGTGATGGACGGCGACGGGGATGGCGACGAGGGGCGGCAGCGACGGGGCAGAGAAGAAGAAGCAGAGGGAGAACGAACTGACGAATTTTTTTGAAGTGTTTTCTAATATAGAACCTACTTAGTACCGGTTGGAGCCACTCCCGGTACTAAAGGTCTGTTTTGGCTAGGCGAAGCGGCGGGAAGCACACCCCCTTTAGTACCGGGTGGTGGCTACAACCGGTACTAAAGGCCCCCCTTTAGTACTAGTTGTAGCCACCACCCGATACTAAAGGGGATGCGCTGGCGCAGGTGCGGTGCGGGCAAGTTTAGTCACCTCGCTAGCCGAGGGGCGCCCACACCTGTTTAGAAACCCCGGCACGGCTGCTCTCTCGAACTCCTCTCTATAGCAGGCTTCTGGGCCTAACTCTCCTCTTTGCCCATGTGGGCCTATTGGGCCTTGTGGTCTTGCATCCTGGCCCAACTACCGGTTGGGTTACTAGTCGTATGCAGGCCGCTGTGGCCTAGTAGGTGGGCTTTTTTATTTAGTTTTTGTCTGAATTTTTTTTCTTTTCTACTTTATTTATTTTCATTTATTTAGTTTTGAATTTTTTTTCTTTAGGTACAAAAAATTACAAACTTTATGTTAGTGCCAGTAGTTTTCAAATTTGAATAGTTTAAATTTGAATTATTTGACGAACTAATTTATAGACGAAGTGCATCTAGTTTTTGCACATAAAATATCTTCGCGTTTCAAATGCCAAAACACACAAGTACCGTAACCCTAACTATTACAAAGATTCCCTCCGGTTTGTTCGAAGCGGCACTTTCCAGATATATAAGTCCGGAAAGTCACTACAGAAGAAAGTGATGACGGTGAAGCCTATCACATCCCAGAGTGGGATCTTTGGGTGTGAAACTTTTTCTTCGCATGTGTCCCTTTGCGCCGTAACCATGGACAATCTTCATCATTTAACTGGATGCTCGGATCAATATGCACTGTGAATGGAGCAATTTCGTCAAACTTTTCATAATCTTCTGACATGTCTGTCTTGTCATCCACTCCCACGATGTTTCTTTTCCCTGAAAGAACTATGTGGCGCTTTGGCTCATTGTATGATGCATTCGTTTCCTTACCTTTTCTTTTTCTCGGCCTCGTAGACATGTCTTTCACATAGAAAACCGGCGCCACATCATTTGCTAGGACGCATGGTTTGTCTGCATACGCAAGATTGTTGAGATCCATTGTTGTCATTCCGTACTGCGGCTCTTCCATTACCCCGCCTCGTGTGATATTGACCCATTTGCACCGAAACAAAGGGACCTTCAAACCACCTCCATAGTTAAGTTCCCATATGTCCTCTATGTAACCATAACATGTTTTCTTTCCCATGTTGGTTGTTGCATCAAAGCGGACACCACTATTTTGGTTCATGCTCTTCTTATCTTGGGCGATCATGTAAAATGTATTCCCATTTATCTCGTACCCTTTGAAAGTCATTATATTCGAAGATGGTAACTGGGACAGCAAGTACAGGTCATCTAAATATCACCATCATACATGTCACGTGTCTGCAACCAACCGGCGAAAGTTCCGTTTGTTCCCGTGTAATCTAGTCGTCAGACTGCTCCGGGTGTTTGGAGTGTAGAAAATTCTTGTGTTTGTCCATATACCAAGCCACCAAGGCGGAATTCTCTATAACTTTGTAGTGTGCTTCAGTGAGAGAATGCCTGTCCATACTAATTATTTGATCCCCTCCTAGTGTGACTTTTCTATCCAGTCTGCCCTTATGCCGCGATTCAGGAACACCAATCGGCTTAAGGTCAGGAATAAAGTCAATACAAAACTCAGTGTCCTCCTCATTTTCATGGCCCTTCGAGATGCTTCCTTTTGGCCTAGCACGGTTATGAACATATTTCTTCAAGACTCCCATGAACCTCTCAAAGGGGAACATATTGTGTAGAAATAGAGGACCCAAAACGTTAATCTCTTCGCATAGGTGAACTAGGACGTGCGTCATGATGTTGAAGAAGGATGGTGGGAACACCAACTCGAAACTGACAAGACATTGCACCAAATCATTCGGTAACCTTGGTATGATTTCTAGATCGATTACCTTCTGAGAGATTGCATTGAGGGATGCACATAGCTTCACAATGGAAAATCGAATGTTTTTCGGTAGAAGCCCCCTCAATGCAACCGGAAGCAGTTGCGTCATAATCACGTGGCAGTCATGAGACTTTAGGTTCTGGAACTTTTTCTCTGCCATATTTATTATTCCTTTTATATTCTACGAGAAGCCAGATGGTACCTTCATACTGAGCAAGGCATTCAAAGAAGATTTCCTTCTCTTCTTTGGTAAGAGCGTCGCTGGCATGACCCTGATGTATGCTGTCTTTTCCGTGCATACGTTGCTGGTCCTCCCATGCCTCCGGTGTATCTTTTGTCTCCCCATACACGCCCAAGCAGCCAAGCAGGGTCACGCAAAGATTCTTCGTCACGTGCATCACGTCGATTGTGGAGCGGACATCTAGGTTTTTCAAATAGGGCAGGTCCCAAAATATAGATTTCTTCTTCCACATGGGTGCGCGTCCGTTAGCGTCCTTCAGAAAATGTTGTCTACCAGGACCCTTTCCAAAGATTACCTTCAAATCCTTGACCATATCATGTACATCAGCACCAGTACGGTGGCGAGGCTTTGTCCGGTGATCCACCTCACCTTTGAAATGCTTGCCTTTCTTTCTTACGGGATGCCTGCTCGGAAGAAATCGACGACGTCCCACATACACATTCTTCCTACAACTATCCAAATATATACTGTCGATATCACGCAAACAGTGCGTGCATCTGCGGTATCCCTTGTTTGTCTGTCCTAAAAGGTTACTGAGAGCAGGCCAATCATTAATGGTCACGAACAGCAACGCCTTTAGGTCAAATTCTTCCTGTTTGTGCTCATCCCATGCACGTACACCTTTTCCATTCCACAGTTGTAATACTTCTTCAACTAATGGCCTTAGGTACTCATCAATGGCGTTGCTGGGTTTCTTAGGGCCTTGGATGAGCACTGGCATCATAATGAATTTCCGCTTCATGCACAACCAAGGAGGAAGGTTATACAAATAAAGAGTCACAAGCCACGTGCTATGGTTGCTGCCCTGCTCCCCCATAGGATTAATGCCATATGAGCTTAGACCAAGCCATACGTTCCTTGGGTCACCTGCGAACTCCTCCCTGTACTTTCTCTCGATTTTTCTCCACTGCGACCCGTTAGCGGGTACTCTCAACTTTCCGTATTTCTTACGGTTTTCTCCGTGCCATCGCATCGCCTTGGCATGCTCTTTGTTTTGGAACAAATGTTTCAACTGTGGTATTATAGGAGCATACCACATCACCTTGGCAGGAATCTTCTTCCTGGGGCGCTCTCCCTCGACATCACCAGGGTCATCGCGGCTGATCTTATAGCGCAATGCACCACATACAAGGCACGCGTTCAAATCCTCGTACTCATCGCGGTAGAGGATGCAGTCATTAGGGCATGCATGTATCTTCTGCACCTCTGACCCTAGAGGTCATACATCCTTCTTTGCTTCGTACGTACTCTCGGGCCATTCGTTGTCCTTTGGAAGCATATTCTTTATCATTACCAGCAACTTTCCAAATCCCTTGTCAGATACACCATTCTTTGCCTTCCATTGCAGCAATTCCAGTGTGGTTCCTAGCTTTTTCTTGTCACCTTCGCAATTCGGGTACAACAATTTCTTGTGATCCTCTAACATGCGCTTCAACTTCTTCTTCTCCATTTAACTTGCGTAGTTTCTCTTTGCATCGGCAATGGCCCGACCAAGATTATCAGCGGGCTCATCTGATGCCTCTTCTTCAGCTTCTTCCCGGATTCCCAGCTCAGCTTCTTCCCCCATTGTTGTATTATCGTATTCAGGGAACCTATGGCCAGCATAGCTATCGTCGTCCTCTTCTTCTTCATTGTCTTCCATCATAACCCCTCTTTCTCCATGCTTGATCTAAACATTATAGTGGGGCATGAAAACGGACTCAAACAGGTGGACGTGAATGGTTCTTGAGTTAGAGTAATTGTGATCATTCTTACAGCTAGCACATGGACAAGGCATAAAACCATCCGCCCGCTTGTTTGCCTGAGCTGCAATCAGAAAAGTATGCACGCAATCAACGAACTGGGGAGAGCATCGGTCATCATACATCCATTGCCGGTGCATCTTCATTACACACCACCGAATAGACTAAATTAATACAAGTTCATACATAGCGTTCATACATAAAGTTCATACAACACTTAAATGCAACATACAAATAACTCTCTAGCTAAAGAATTTAAATGCAAAAACAAATGTGATCAAGATTGCAACTAAGATAACAATTGATCCAATAGCATAATGATACCAAGCCTCACTATCAATGGCATATTTTGTAATCTATCTAATCTTCAACCGCATTTTCTACATCTTGATCTTGTGATCATCGACAACATCGGCAACATGCAACTCCAATTCCATCTTCTCCCCCTCAATTCTTTTCAATTTTTATTTCAAATACTCGTATTCTCTTTCAAGTAAATTTAACCTCTCGACAATAGAGTCGGTTGGAATTTCCGGTTCACATACCTCCTAGATAAAAATATCTATGTCAACTTGATGGGAATAATTTGTCATAAACACGAAAATGCAACAAATAGTTGTAAAAGAGAATATACCCATCCGAATCATAACACGGACGAGGGCCAATGGGGACGCATATCAAAACCATGGCACTATGTATAACAAACAACGTACGGGTAAGATAATTATAGAAGTAACTATATATCTAAATCACACAAACATGATATTTTTATATAAAAAAGATAAGAAGAAGAGGCTCACCACAAGGTGGTGCCGGCGATGGGTCGGTGCGGACGATCGACGGTGGTTACGACGGAGATGGGAAGGCACTAAGTAAACCACACCTACATACGCAAACTAAGAGTTATTTTAAGCTCAAATGACATCTAAATCAAATAAACTACCACATATAATTCCTCCCAAATTAATAAAACCCACAAATTAATCACTATATACACTAAAAAAAAGACACATCCGTGACATTTTGGGCTGAACGAATTTTTTCCTGTCATACATATGACACTTCTATGACGATAATTGTGACAAAACCTGGTATCATCATAGATGTGGTGGGATCCTACTTCTATGACAAAAAATCATGACAGAAAATGGGCTTTTCGTCCTGGGCGGGCCGGAGACGCAGCTGCATGACATTCTTTGGGTCGTCCATGACGTCAAAAATCGTGGTAGAACCGAGGGGGAGGAAAATTTCGGGGAGTTGCCGGTTACGGTGGGAGGTCGGGGGCCGAGCGATGCGTGTTTCTCTCATACACGTGTGAGGCGTTGGCTCTAACTGATCCCGAGCGAGGTGTTGGGCTCTAACTAAACCCGACCGATTGCACTGCAGGCTACGCGTTACTGAACCCGAGCGATCGTTCGATGGCTGTTAACTCAACCCGAAGGAGCGATTCCTTCGCGACTGTTGCTAACTAAAGCCAATCGATGAACAGTGAGTGGTGGCGTTGCCTCTGGATGAACAGGACCCCGTGGTGTGGAGGGTTGGATGAACAGTAGATGGTGGAGGGGTGGCCGTGGAGGGGTGGTTGAACAGGACCTCGTGGTGTGGAGGGCTGGATGAACAGTAGACGGTGGAGGGCTGGATGAACAGTAGACGGTGGAGGGGTGGTTGAATAGTAGCCGGTAGAGTAGCCCATGGTGTTGGCTGGATGAACAGGAGCCCATGGAGGCTGGAGGAGGTCGACGGTAGCCCGTGGAGGCTAGAGAAGGTCGACGATGGAGATGAACAGTATCCCGTGGAGTCTCGTTTTGCGGTACGCCACACCCCTCCCGATGAACAGGATCCCCCTTTCGACTGTAGGAGGTCTGTTTCCTCCGTTTTGCGGTACGCCACACCCCTCCCGATCAACAGGACCCCCATTTCGACCGTAGGAGGTCAGTTTCCTCCGTTTTGCAGTACGCCACACCCCTCCATATCAACAAGACCCCCGTTTCGACCGTAGGAGGTCCGTTTCCTCTGTTTTGCGGTACGCCACACCCCTCCCGATCAACAGGACCCCGTTCCGAACGTAGGAGGTTCGTTTCCTCCTTTGTGCGGTACGCCAGGCCTCGTTTCCATCGCCTGTTCCGTCCAAGCGGGTTGGCTCCCACGCGTTCCGTTGCCTCCCGATGAACACGACGCATTTCGTTGCCTCCCCATAAACACGATGCATTTTGTTGGCTCCCCATGAACACGACGACGATGCTTTTTCTCCGTTCCGACCCAGCCATGTACTTATGCGCGAGTAGGCGTTCGAGACCCTACCCGTATGTACGTACGTGGCCGTAATTTCTTTCTTGCACCCTCACCGATGTACGTACATGTACATGCTACGTGCGCGCCTCTACATCGACACGTGCGCGCCTCTACTACGACACGTCCGTGCCTCTACATTGACCAATATGTACGTACACTTTCAAGACGAGAATGACAATGCTACGTACGCTTCGACCAGGTGGGTCCCGACTGTCAGGCACTTCCTTGCCCGCGAAGATGTAGCTCGTGGGTCCTAGCAGTCAGGGGGGCGAATCATTTTGGGGTTTTTTTTGCCCGGACGCACTTCCTTGAGTGCGAAGATGTAGCTGGTGGGTCCCAGCAGTTAGGGGGGAAACGTTTTTTTTTGTGAAATACTGGTGGCCCGTCCGGTGGGTCCCTGCTATCAGGTGGAGGAATAATTATTTTGCACGTAATAAGGAGGCACTTCCTTGCGGCCGCCGTAGACCCAACTGTCAGCCTCTCCACGCACAGTACTCTTACGATGGAAGTCAGTCGTTCACCACATTGACCATGCCGCGCCGAGAGCACCACGGCGGTGGACGACGATGAGGCCTAGGAAGGAGACGACGCGGAGCCGGGGAAGACGCAGCAGTGGATGCCCACGCGAAGAGGAGTATGAGGGTGAGGTTGCCGTCGCCGCAGAATAACAGGGGGTGTGGGTGAGTTGAGGGATGGCCTGGCCAGCGGTGGGAGTAGTAGGGGGCGGTGAGGCCTCCACCGCATCGCAGCCGGCCATGGGAGGCAGGAGCACGAGGCACGAACGGCGCTGGTTTGGGCGGCTGGAGCAAGAAGACCAGAGGTTGAAGAAGCACTACGGCCGTTGGATGGACATCGTATGGTCAGTGGAGCTAGAATCATGCATATTATTGACTAAGTTGTCAAAGACCTCCGTCCCTGTCAACTTAGTAGGCCCACAAGTCAGCCTGCCACTATACTGGGTCCCAGCTAAGAGGCGGAGTATTCATTTTTTTGTGCGTAATAAGGAGGCACTTCCTTGCGTGCAAAGATATAGTTGGTGGGTCCGAGCTGTCTGCGGCGGTAACATTTTTTTCGTGAAATACAGAGGCCCTTTCAGTGGGTCCCTGATGTCAGGTGGAGGAATCATTATTTTGCGCGTAATAAGGAGGCATTTCCTTGCGTGCGGCCGTGGACCCAGCTGTCGGCATCTCCACGTACAGTCCACTTTAGATGCATGTCGGTCGTTGACCATGTTGATCACGCTGCGCCGAGAGCACCAGGGCGGTGGACGACGGCGAGGCCTAGGAAAGGAACGACATGGAGGCAGGGAAGACTCGGCAGTTGTTTCCAACGCGGAGGGGAGTAGGACTATACGAGGGTTTACTGGTTCTTCTGCCGTCGCCAGAGAATAACAGGAGGTGTGGGTGAGTAGAGGGATGGCTAGGCCAGCGATGGGAGTATGATGGGGAGGTGAGGCCTGCGCGGCAGCAGAGCCAGCCGCGGGAAGGAGGGAGCAGGCAGTCCTGCCGGCGCTTGTTTGAGCGGCTGGAGCAGGAAGAGCAGAGATTGAAGAGGCACGACGGCCGTTGGATGGCAATCCAACAGTCACTGCTTGTGCGTCAACCTTTTTTTAGGAAAGCCTCAAATCTGTGAAAAACAGCATACAACCCATCTGCCATTATTTCTAATAATTTACTGCCCATTTGCTAATTCTTAAGGTTTTTTTGGAGCCCATATTCTTTTTGTTAGCATTACAGCCCATACTGTGGCCACGGTTAAAAAATTATACGAATTTTGCATATTTGGGTGCGGTCCGAACTGTTTTTAATCCCGAAATATCGACTCACATTCAAACTGATTTTAAAAATAAATGTATATCAATATAAAATCCAACAAATTCTTCACGCATAAGAATTGTAATTTAAAATCTCGAAATGAAAAAAAAGATATTTGAAACTAATTGCTGGTTTGATGTGTTTTAAAAATGTACAACCCATTTCTCATTACTGATGGGCCATTTTCTCAGCCTGCCGAATGAAAGCTCTCCTCGTCTTGAAAGATTTGCAGCCCAACAGGCCTGACAAAGTGACTTACTTGGCAAATCATAAAAAAACTGGGTTGTGGCCGTGGACCCAGTTGTCAGCCTTTCCACGTACAGTACTCTTCCGATGGAAGTCGTTCCTTGACCACATTGACCACGCCACACGGAGAGCACCACGGCGGTGGATGACGGCGAGGCCTAGGAAGGGGACGACGCGGAGCCGGCAAAGACGCGGAAGTGGAAGCCCGCGCAGGGAGGAGTACGAGGGTTCACTGGTTCGGCTGCGGTGTGAGGCTGCTGTCGCAACAGGGCCTGGCCAGCAGTGGGAATAGTAGGGGCGATGAGTCCTCCGCGGCAGCACAGCCGGCCACGGGAGGCAGGAGCATGAGGCACAACCGGCGTTGGTTTGGGCAGCTGGAGCAAGAAGACCAGAGGTTGAAGAAGCACTACGGCCGTTGGATGAACATCGTACGTTCCCTGGAGCTAAAATCATTCATATTGACTAAGTTAACAAAGCCCTTCGTCCCCGTCTAGTTAGTAGGCCCACAAGTCAGCCTCCCACCAAGGTGGGTCCCAGCTAGTAGGGGGAGTATTCATTTTTTGTGCGTAATAATGAGGCACTTCCGGTGGGTCCGAGCTGACAGCGGGGGGGGGGGACGTTTTTTTTGCGAAATACGGTGGCCCATCAGGTGGACCCAGCTGAGACTCTCCACGTACAGTATACTTCCGATGGAAGTCTTTCCTTGACCACATTGACCTCGCCGCGTTCCGTTGCATGCATGCCTCCATAGGCGTGGTGCGTCCCCACTGTCAGCCTCTCACGTACAGTCATCTCCCGATGACTCTCAGTTGTTGACCACATTGACCACACCGTGCCGAGCTCACCCAGACTGGAACGGCCCGAAGATGGGGAAGACGGGGCAGTGGAGTCACAGATGGAGAGGAGTGGGAAACTTCACTGGTTCGGGTGGGCGGCAGCACAGCCGCGGTGCCGCCCACGGGAGACAAGAGCAAGAACAGAGGTTGAAGAAGGAGCACGGCTGTTGGATTAACATCCAACGGTCCAGCTGCTAGAATCATTTGTTGATTAACTTGACAAAGTCGTGCATACACGTCCGCTTAGCAGGCCCACAAGTCATTTACCAAATCTGACGGGTCCCAGCTGTCAATGGGATGAATATTTTTTTCACAAAACAAGGAGGCACTTCCTTCCGTGTGAAGATACCGTTGGTGGGTCCTAGCTGTCAAGTGGAGGAAAGATTTTTTTCAGCTTAATAAGGAGGAACTTTCCTTGCGTGCGACCATGGACCTCGCGGGTCCCAGCCGTCAGGCTCTCCACGTACAGTCCTCTTCCGATGACTCTCGTTTGTTAACCACGCCGCACCAAACGCAGCGAGGCGGTGGACGACGGCGAGGCCCTGTTCGGGAACGACTCGGAGATGGGAAAACACGGCAGTGGAGTCGCAGATTGAGAGGAGGAGAAGGGTCATAACTGGTTCTGTTGCATTTGATATCAAACTCAGGTTCACAGGACACTTTCATATTCATAGCCAACATTCACTATCGACAACTTAAAAGATTCATATATACACAAGCTCAGCATATCTATGCATCCAAATGATTGATAGATCACACGACAATATTCATACATAATTCACAAAAAGATTCAGATATACACATGTTCAGTATGTTTATGCATCCAAATGATTGAGATCACAGCCAATATGATCCATGGACGAACTTTAATTACCTAGGGTACAGACTGGTAAATGGTGTTCAATCAGAGGTACTTCTTGCTAAAATTAGTTCTTGTATGGGTAAACTTTCGAGTACATAAGAGGCAGCACAGACAATCTGAACTTTGCTTGTAGGTTTATCCTCAAATAGTGGCCTTGTGCCGAGGGAGGTTTGAGCAACTTGGCCACTACTTTCATCCAACTAGTTTACTGGCTCATCTTGGTCCTGTATCTCGCCAAAATTCTACATTGCAGACGAGAAAGGAGGCGGTTGAGAAAATGAACCACCCAAATTTTTTGTGCAGTTCAACTGAAATTGAGCATCCTTGGCGTGCAGACTGACTAAGTGCCATATGAATATACGCGTCAACCAACTTGTCTGGAATCTTTAGACTCCATGCCGTATAGTTCGCTACCATATGTGCCGATAACCAAAAGGCACAAGTTGGGACCAGAGACTGGACTGTATTTTTCTGGGCTATGCACCAAGCAATATTTTTGGCGTTCACTCTCCTAATACATGGAGTTTGACAATTGGTTGACGCCGGCTGATACTCAAATGAATATAGGCACTTCTTGTCAACATCGATGCTTGTCTGAGTCAACTTTGGAGTACATAGCAGCAGCATAAGTACCTGTCCATCTGATCATTTTGTGCAGTTCTACTGAAATCACCCGATGTAATGATTTTCCTGCGAGTTCAGGCTCCAAATTACACCTTTATGAAACCGGCAAACAGTAGCACAATACCAAATTACCAATACATATGACAGGCACAATAATCAGGATACCAGTACCAACCTGTGTGAGGTAGCATATCAATTACTATTTCCTTTGACTGGAATCCGAGATAAGCCAAGCGACTGACAGCAAAGGAAGAAAGCAAGCGGAGACTAGCGATTGACAGGAAAGGACGGAAGTTGTCGAGGCAATGAAGCACCCAAATTTTTTGTGCAGTTCCACCAAAATCGAGCATCCCTGTTGGCACATATATTGAGAGAGTGAGATTACTGTAATAGTGGGACTAGTTGATGAAATATACACTAACAAATAGAAGCACCCTCATTATTTTTATGGGTAAAGTTAGCAACATAGTAGACTTGCTTAAAGAGAGGTATTAGTTTATTTAATCAGTGCCAATTAGCTCAACTCAACACTCAAAGCATTGCCATTTATCATAGGTTGCAAAACTTAAAAGTGCAAAGATAAAGGAGTTTCTCATGACAGTAGCACGATACAAATAGAGATGACAGCAAACTAATATGGATGAAGGCCTTAGGCCCGTACCAACCTAAAAAAAAGCTTATTCATGTAGTCCTATAAGAGATAATAAAGCACTCACTGGAATCACACAATAGTATATATTTTTGTGCACTTCAAATGTATGGTTAAAATCACTCTTGTTTACTAGTGCTGAGATTATATCGAAAGATTATAAAGAACTTCCAGCAGAGTTAAAGCACTGGCTGGGATACAGTTCATTGTATTGTCTTGTGTACTTCCACTAAAATGTATGATTGGCACAACATGATCCGTGTTTGCAAAAGTAGGAACAAGGTGAAACCTTCATTAGCTTAGTGAGAAAGGATAGGAAGACATTAGCATATAACTCAAGCAGTAGCATCAAATTCATGATGGACAATACAGAAAACATTGCCTCATTGAACCATTGGCAATAAATTGACATGCAAATAAGTAGCACTATTATGTCATGACACTAATAATATTCCCTCCCTGCTCCACCACATGATTCACCTCCATAGACAAACATTCACATGTACATGATTCAACATAGGGTCCTACTGAAGATTTGTTTAACTCCAATAGGAAAATTGGGCAGTAATAAATTAGTGGTACTTAAGTACTCCTAATTAATTAAGTGAGACAACAGAAGTGGAAGGGCTCCTTGGAGGATCGTCTCACATGTAAGGTAGTCATTGCCGGAGCCCTTGAATAGCCTCGACCGAGGCCTCTGGCTTCAGCAAGATCGCCTTGGCACTGTTTATTATTCTTCTTCTTCCTCTTCATGCTTTGTTTCTCTTTCTCCTCGCCAGTTGGTGAAACCAAGTACATTATTGGCCTTCTAATTCAGAATTGGTTTTTCAGTGAGGGAGTACAAGTGTACTAGTAAAAAACAACATTATTTTCTCATGGCAGTCGGAAAATAGAGATGAACACATGCATTAAATATCATTCTTACCTAAAGGAAGGTTATGGCGCCAATATGGATTATGAGGATTGGAACACAGATATCCCTTTTTGCAGTTCCACCAAAATGAACCAACTGTTCCATCTGACATTCCAGTTAAACAGCACAAAAGTCACTTCTTTTAAGAAGAGTTTTGTGCAGTGAACCAAAAGGTCACAACGGCAACCAGGTGAATTGGATATCCTTGTTTGCACAAAAAGGCACAGAGGAAACAGTCAGAGTCTCAAACAATTACAGGCAAAAACATTTGGATAAACTTGTCAGAGTCTCAAACAATTACAGGCAAAAACAGTGGCATGGCTTCATTTTTACCAGGGACATTATATTAAGAACAGCTAAGGCTGCGTTCGGTTCACAGGTTTGGTGCAGGATTTTCGTAGGAACCCAATTCCTACGGTATTCTTTCCCTTCCAACCGTTCGGAACACGGGAAAGGTGAATAGTGTTTCATAGTAAATCTAGTCCTGTGTACAACGTTACCCCTATATTTCCCTTTTCGACCAAGAGACCGGTTGGATGACCAGTCTGTACTACTTTCATCCCCTTTCCTTCCTGTTTGTACCAAGTCCGATGTACATACTAAATTCCCCCACCCCCACTTTATTTCAATGACAAGTATTTTCGGACGGAGGGAATACAAGATTCGACTCCATGAAGTAGCTTTACCTCTAACAATAGAAGAAAAAAAATAGGTGTCGTTGGACCATCCGATTGAGAGGGGCTGAGAGGTAGATAATGATGCACATGCAACGACGTAGCGAGCTGGGGAAGTAGAGCTAAGGTGGTTTTGAACGAAGATATACCTGAAGGTCGTCGGGATGTGGATAGGTGGGCGGCGGGAGGCCGGATCCGCCCACAGGACCTCCCGCGCCGGCGCTCGGCCAGAGATAATGGTGCGGCCGGCAGTGGGTCTCCTCCCTCGCTGTTGACGACGGCCTAAACGCTGCCCCTCCTCCCCTTCACCAGCGGAGGGGGATACGTCCGGATTTGTAACCAACGGTGAGGATAGAAAGACAGTGTTTTTTGAAGGGCGAAAGACATTGTTACTACCCCTATCTTGTTTAGATCTGGAGAGGATGAGAGTGTGTGAATAGAGCAGCCCTAGCAAGCAAGCACGGAAGCTCTGGCCTATATATAAGTAGTGTGGTAGTTTTCCTTTTTCACTCCATCAAAACAATCGTTTAAAATTGTGTACTACTACATGCCAGGTCACGGTTTTTTTAGTTGTTGATTGTTTTTTGAGATAGCTACCGCTTGTTCCAACTGGTGTTACGGTGTTCCAGGTCGCACTTTGTATCATTCAAGTCTGGTACTACAAGTCCCTCCATTAAATGAACAACCACCCCCTCATAAAATTTGTGAACAAGCCCACGGCTAAAATTAGCAGAAACGTGGGTTGCCCTAACATGCATTATTATTTATATTTTCTACTCCCTCCGTTCCTAAATATAAGTCTTTTTTATTAGCCACACCTAAGACAAGAATTTTTTATTAGCAGTGAACCCCACATGTCATAGACACAAAAATTGTGGCAAGATTCCCTTAGGCAAGCCAAAGTGTGTTTAACAATTTGAGCAACTTAGGTTAGGCAAGTGTGGCAAGTGTGGGAAAAATAATGTGGCAACATAAGACAAACATAGTCACGATCCAAACAGCCCCGTGATTTTTTGTGACATGCATGAAAATTTGGTTAGTTAAATTTATAGTGAAAATTTGGCAAGGTGCATCAAATCAACACATGCAAGTATCAAAAGGAAAGTCATGGCATGCATGCATGCGTTGTAGTCCCTCCGTTTCCAAATATAAGTCTTTTTAGAGATTGCAACAACTGACTACTCCCTCCGTTCCTAAATGTAAGTCTTTTTAGGGATTCCACTACAAACTACATACGGATGTATATAGACATATTTTAGAGTGTAGAATCACTCATTTTGTTACGTATGTAGTTCATAGTGAAATCTCTAAAAAGACTTATATTTTGGAACGGAGGGAGTACATACGAAGCAGAATATGTCTACTCCTACATACGAAGTAGCCCATTTGAAATGTGTAAAAAGACTTTTATCGAGTGCAGTGCTTTGATGTGTCGCGTCAACTCGTACAAGACCGAGAAATTTGATTACTACGACGCCCTCTTGCTCGCGGACTGAGCTCCGGTGCCTTAACTGCACCTGCCTTTGCTTGCATGACAGGTGGGCCAACCACCTGTTGGGCCCACCTTTCATGGACGCAAAGGCAAGAGTAGTAAGTAGAAGCTTTCGCTACACGCTATCCCTCCCGCACGAGGTGGACGAACATGCAGCAGTGGATTCCATACTGTAGAAGTAGGAGTAACATCATTGGTCGTCTTCTCGAAGAGGCGAAGATCCAAGCGCAAACCGAACGTGGCAGTTGCGAACGCTCGCGTGGTGCGGTTCCTGGGAGTACTAGCCAGGCTCTTGCATGAGACAAAATTGCTATTGTTTAACAATTAAACTCCATTATCCATGGTTGATACTCATTCTGCATAGGTCCACGCACATAGCACCGTTTCCTCCTAGGGTCACCAATGTTTATTTGCTAATTAATAGCATTCCATGCAATGAACTAGCCATAGCAAGTCATTGAAAGCATGCACACCTCTCATCTCTTATTGGTTGATACGTATGTCAAGAAACAAGAAAGAAGGTAGAAGTTAATGCACCATGCCTAAGTGTTTTGGGACTATTTGGTTTTTGTAAGATGACTTACACACCTAGACGGAGGGACTAGTATAGACCTGTAAACCGGAAAGGAGTATTTTCCTTTCTAGAGATTTCAACAAGTGACTAGACTTCGGCTCAAAAAAACAAGTGACTAGACTACACCGTGTGTAGTACCCCCTCCCTTCCGGTTTATATGGCTCAAATCTCAAATCTCATGAACCAAGGCATTTTGCTATTGCAGGAATGTATCTTGTACTTTACAAAACTACCCTAAATTAACTCATGCACTAATTACGTAGTTCTCTTGTTTTCCTCTCCGCCTTGGTCGCGATGCACAATATTGAGCACTCCTATATGACTAGCCGCTCTATCTACATGCGGGACATTTCAAAACATCCGGGCCCGTGCGCCATCCACCAAATCACAGCGAGGTGCTACAGTCGAGACTCACCTGTCACCCCGGTGTGGCCGTCATGAACCGTCATATCACAAAACCCACACCTTTACCAGCAGTGGTAATGTGGCCTCCAAGTTGGACTGGACGAAGCAACCATCATTTCATTGGAACGCTTGTTCAAACCCTTTCTTCCCTTTCTTGAAGAAAACCTCACTCCAGCATACTCAGTTCTGCCATTTTTCTTCTCTACCGACGAAGGAAAGGTGGGCGAATCAGTTATGCTGCTATATTTTCATTCCAATAATCTTCTTTTTGCGAAGCACCGACCGATTCTCACATCCTATTATTTTCCCGTTTTCATTGCGATTGTGGTTTCCTTTCAATTTCTTTTTGTTTGTTAGTTCATTGATGGATCTTGGAGCACTAGGAAAAGAGTTGCCGGCGGACAACCCACTAGAGCCAACGATCTCCAAGAAGTGAGCACCAACCAACGAGTTGACCATGTTGGCGGGCCAACCCATGGAGACGAAGAAATCCAAGAAACAAGCACTGGCCAAAGAGTTGAGGACGTTGGCAGACAAACTCCTCAAAGAAAGTTGGAAGAACAGCAAGGGCCCCACCATGCCTACACCAGGAACTCTGATTGCCATCTATGTGAGGCTCAAGACTGAGTTTGAGGACATATTCGCCGTTCAGAAGCAGTATTCCCCTGCCAAGGTGATGGCCCCCATCGAGGACGAGGAGATGGCCCCCGAAGGGATGAGATCCCCAGTGAGCTGCACAAGGTAAAAAATAATGGCTTATTACCATAGTTGTGGTTTTTGATTATTTGCAATGTGCTTGCTTTTTGATTATTTGCAATGTGCTTGCTAATATGTTAGGGTTGTGCAGGTGCCGGTTGTTGTCCTTGATGATTCCAATGTCGTGGCCCGTCCTATTGGCATTGCCCCGGAGATCGATTCCGATGCCGCTGTCCATCCTGTGGACGTCGCCCCAGAGATCGATTCTGATGTCACGGTCAGTCTTGTGGACATCGCCCCAGAAATCGATTCCCATGCCATTGTCCGTGTTGTGGTCATTGCTCGAGAGATCGATGACAAGAAATAGTTGGTCGCGCTAATCCTTCAGGGTAGTTTGCATTGCCCTCTGTTTAATTACCAGAACGATGCGTGTTATCAAACCATCTTAGGGCTAGTGCACTGTCTTGTGTGGGCGGATGTTGCTACTTTTGTTTGATAGTGAATCATGCGATGAATCATGCGAACCCTCTCCGAGTTATGGAAAGAGATGTATCCTCGCCAGCTTTTGATGTAATATATGGCATGCTTAGATGTAAGTTTGAACTGTTTATCATATCAGCAGGACTTGTTTGATGATTCTTGGTGTTAGTAGGCTAGCTACTGTGCGAGCTATAGTACTTGCAAAACACTCACCGAAGAGAAACGTTGGGGCTGATGAGCTCGTAGTATGCTTATACTTATCCCTCGTCGATCGACCAATAGCCCTAGCTCCTAAAATTGTAGGCTTAGCGATCGATCAGACAATAGTCAACATACATTCAGGCCTTATTTGGTTTACAGGGTATGAAAATCGTAGCAAAAGTACAGAGAATGTGCAACACAAAATCATAGCAGTGCAGAGACGTACTCCCTCCGTTCCAAAATAGATGACCTAGGCGGGCTAGTTTGGCCTAGTGGGTTTTAGTGATATTACGTGGTACAGTTCCGTCCAGTCTTCGCGTGTGGTAGCAGTATTGCGGGTACATTAAGTTTTCTTGAAGAAGCGGAATTCAACAAAGTCATGATGGTTCCTTCGTCTGAACAACTTACAGTGGGAAAGGTTGGGCCTGCGATATGACCGGGGTAGACCAGGATAATTTTGTGCATGGCAGGTGGACCAGGATGGTCGACGTCCAACATGTCGGCGAATGAAAGTATTCTTTCCGATATAGAGGACGAGCAACGAGTATTCATTGTTTATTTTTGATGAAAGCTATTGTCTCCACTCTTACTCCTTGACTTTGTCAATGCCTCTCTCTCCTCCACATAAGCGGGGACTACTTGATGTGCATGCAGCGGGGAGCTGGCGTCTTGAGGGGCTAGGGCGGTGAGAGCGGGCCCCGGAAGTGGTCCGCACTCCAGCATTGCCCACCTCACATTATCACCATATATTTCTTGGAGTCCGTGCGCGGCAGGCGGGCGATCTCTTCTCCCTCCCCCGTTTCTCTCTTCTCAGCTGACGCCCGCCAAGCGATTAGATTTCGGCTATCGATGGTTTATTCTTTTTTGAGGAATCGACGGTTTATTCAATTACGGTCCCACATGTCAGTGCAATTGCAAGACAACGCATGTCCCCTCTGGTGAGCGGCGTGCGAGCCGGACTGTCGGGGTTGCGACGCGTACGAGTCGTAAGTGTGTCGCCTTTTCCTTTAGAACTTGTGAAGCATAACATTTTCGCGTGATCGATCGATAGAAATCCACAACAAAATGAAGAGGGTGGTGCTTTCTTGCTCGTTAGGTGGGCTAGTTCGAGTGATATGACGTGCTACAGTGCCGTCCACTTGCTCCATTTTTATGTAAGCAAGAGTTTACACTCTTACGCGTGAGGAGTGCGAAACACCGCGGATCTGATTTTGATCGAGGGATAACTATTCCCTGCCAAATAATGGAGGATTGTTAGTGATTATAGCATGATAGTTAGGGCATCTCCAGCGCTGGCCTGCAAATTTACACCGGCATCTGTCCGAGGACACTGATGGATGCCATCCGATGCTGCCCGCATACCTTTCGACAACTATATGAACTAACCGGATGAAATTCGTGCAAACAAAGCAAATTTCAAATTAATCGGATGAAATTATATGGATGAAATTCATTACATTTCGAAAACTTTCCTACAAACTGGACGAAATTCATTACATATTTCGCACAAACCATACTAAACCTACTGTAAGCCTAATCTAAACGATCGCCGGCGCCCGACCACCATGTCCGGCCATGAACCCTAGGAAGCCGGCCATTGCCTTTGCCTCCCCTCCGGCTAGAGCACAAGGTTATGAAGATTTCCGCCTCCACGTCACCGTCAAGCGTCTAATCGGCCGCCGATGTTTACCCCACCAAGCTTGGCGTCGACTGAGTGGAGTAGCGGTTGCCTTCCCGGGACCAGAGTAGCAGCGACCTACCATGTACTACTCTTCCTCGCTGCCGGTTGCGGACGCGCACGCGTGCCGGCTTCATGGTCGTGGCGGCGGAGGGCGGCCCGGGGGGTGCCGGCGATCTCCTTCGTTTGCTCCTGCGATAGTACGTCGAAGAGAGCTTTGGAGCGCGCCCGGAGTGGAGCCGCCGATGTCCCTCGTCTGCTCCTGCAACAGTACGTCCAAGAGAGCTTTGGAGCGCCAGGAGGCCATGGTTGAAGTGGTGCCGACAGAAGGAAGGGACCGGAGGAGAATAAGTATGGGTCTTTGTCTATGGCTGGGAGCTGGGGCTCAAGTTAATATAGCGGGCGAATGGCAATGAGCCGCGGCAGACGGATGGACTACTGGTGCCGGAGTAGGTTCGTCGGGCGTGAATGCGGACGCTGCTTCAGTGACTTAACTGCAGATGTGTTTGGTTTACTGACATGTGGGCCCAACGGGCGTTTGGCCCACATGTCAGTGACACACCAATTGCACTTGCAGTTAAGTCCGGTGAATGCGGCATTGACATTCTGGAGAGACAATGACCGTTTCGGTGTGGCACTAAGATCGGTCACTCACGATAGTACATACTCCATACCATACTACCATAGTACCCTCTCTAGCTTAGGCTGTTTTATAGATTGTCATTGTGATGGACGATTTACATGAGCAAGGCGGTCCGAGTATGACCGTTGGTGTTGAGCCAGGTGAATACATGCTCGGCGTTCGCGTAGGCCTCCATCAAACGTCTAAACAGTAATGTCAGGCACCACCGGGGCGTGCAGGTGATGGGCTCGCCATTTGCGTTGCGCCATGAGCAGGACTTTGATTTAGAGGGGGACGTGCATGCATTAGCATGCTTTGACAGCGTGAGCGTGAGTGTCTGACGCAAAGTATTTCATTTTCATTTGGCTCACGAGGGTGCATTGCAGCGACGAGTCTGTGGTTTGATTCCCCACATACGCATAATTTTGGTTTTTACAGTATTTGACTGGTCAATCATACAAATACGGAGCTATATGCTGACCGAGAGACCGTATAATCACCATATCTCATATACAATGATCAAAGTGAGCTATCAAGACAAGTTCGATGACCGCCAATGCATTTTACTCGGTAATAAATGACCAGGATTGAAGGGGAATCCTAATTTGCTTCGTCTTCTGTCCTTGAGCTCATGACAAACCAATGCACTATACGGTTGTCCGGCCACTCCACCCCAGAGCTCTCAAAAGCGTCGTTCATGCCACCATGCTGCACACTAACCGGTAAGGCAGCGATGGCATCCCGCCGCACCGAGTTCCTCTCCGCCCACGAACGCACACAAAATGGTAGGGAAGCGATGGCATCCCGCCGTGCCGAGTTCATCACCGCTCGCGACCTCACAACTATGTGGGAGGAATTTGAAGATGCCAAGGCCGAATGGGCGATAGAGCAAGAGGCGGCCAAAGCCGCACAGAGGGAGCGGAAAAGTCAGAAAGCGCTCAAGAAAAGAGAGGCCCGCTGACGCAAGAAAGAAAAGGACGCACGCACTGTTGCGGAGAGGTCGGCAGAGATGCAAGCACGGTGGGGTGTCGCCGACAAAGCCGGGAAGGAGAACGGCGGCGTCTGGCCAGCATGTGAGAAGTAGTAGTACTAGTAGTTAGTGTGTGTGCCTGTGTCTGAGTACGAGCATGTACCAGTACTACTAGTTACTACTGTAGTTCTTAGAGCAAATTACCAGTACATTAGCCTAGAATAACTGGAAAAATTCCTATCCTATGCATCAAATGCCATCTCTTTCTCTATAGGAATTGAGATGCATGTCATCTCACTTACTATGATTTTCATATTCCTATCCTATGAACAAAAGGAGGCCTCTGTTGGAGTAAATACTGTAGCTAGCAGTACTGCTGGTATAGTAGTTTTCTTCAAGAAGCGGAATTCAATGAAGTCATGATGGTTCCTTCGTCCGAGCAACTTCAAAGTGGGAAGTGGGCCTGTGATTTGACGGCTCATTAGTCATTCTTACTGCGGCGCGACGACCTGGGTGACTCTCCCTTGGAGTTCTGCGTGCATGGCAAGTGGACCAGGATGGTCGACGTCCCACGTGTTGGCGAACGGAAGTATTCTTTCCGATATCGAGGAGCAAGGAAACCGTGTGGTACAGTATCACTGCTGATTGGTTCGCAAAAAACATAGTATCACTGCCGATTATAATTATTTTTTATTTCTGATGAATGCTAGCATTTCAACTCTTACAACGAAGGCTGCCAAACACGGCACGTGCTGGATGTCCCACACGTCAGCAAAAGGAGTGGGACATGAACAGCGTGGTACAGCCCAGTGTAAAAAAACAGCGTGGTAGAGCCTCTCCACTTCTTCCACTTCTGGGTCGGAGACCACACGTAGTAGTACTTAGTGGTATGAACGATACAAAGTGCGACCTAGAGAGAAAGATACGTCTAGTTGGAAGGTCTCGGGGCATACACGTAAACAAATATAAAAGTTAATATGTGCCTCCAACTAATATAGTAGTAGTAGAGTACTTAGGCACGTACTCTATAACATCACCGTGCATTGCACATACAACATTTAGTGGTAGTACGTAGTAAGAGACAAATGCCACCCAAGAGTTCACTTCTCGACCTACTTTTGGGTGTTTGGTAGAGTGTATGGAGGGTGCATGAGTCCACACTAGTTTAGCAGAAATACACTAGAAGCATGCATGACGAGAGCATGCATGAAGAGGGGTGTTGAGTTGAGCATGCATGAAGAGGGAACAACTAGGCTGAGACGAGAATGCAACCAAACACACCCTGTATGCCACGCATGTTCATACCATTTGTGCCTTTCTACTTCACTTACTGCACTACATTACTCAGGTTCGTACATCCACTCCTGGGTACATGTCCGTCTCCTAGTTCCAGTGCCACGTGTTCTTCATATAGATGGAACGATCGTTGCATAACACGTGCGCCTTGATGCTAGATGTCTCGCGTGTTGGCAAAAGGATGAACAAAGCTCACGTAAAAAAAATAGAGTGGAAGAACATAGATTTCGGATGACCGAGAAGGAGCAAGGAGCCTCGTGGTGGAGCGTCTGCACTCATAATATTTAATATTATTCAGCGATATAAAATTAACCAATCATCTCTATAGTGGACTGGAAGAGTATGAAACACGGCAGCCCAGTGTAGTTACATCATACTAGTACATGGCTAACCCACGCTATCACCATATTTCTTGGCTTCCGTGAGACACATATCTCTAGTAATTCAGCAGCCTGTATCGCTTCTCCCTCCTCGTCTCTATCAAAGTGTGGCGGGCTGGAGTTTCTGTCGTCTATTGAGGTCGGTTAACTATCACATGTTAGCGACATGCCAAGAGCATTCTAAAAAAATTCCTTTCACGTTCCGTTTTCAAAAAGAAAAAATCCTTTCACGTACGAATTTGCCTGTATGCTTTGAGCAACTTGCATGTCCTATACTGCTCATGTTTGATACTCTAACTTAGCTAGAGGTTAGACTAACTCATGACTAACCCTGAACTAACTGTAGCCAAAGAGGTGTTTGGGTGACAGGGTTAGATTGACAATAAATGCACTTCATGGAGAGAGAAAAGTGATTTTTCAGTGGTCCCAATGAGAACTATCTCCAGTTAGCACCTCTTGGGTGGGATATTTTTTTTGTGGGTTCGGTGCAACTTGCTCCAATTTAAACCCTCATGCTTGGATACTTTAGGGCTATTTGAGCCCCAACTAGCTCAAACTAACTCTAACCCATGGATCCAAACAGGGCCTATGGCCAGTCTTGACACGGAGCAGTCATGTGCACCGGGAAGCGGCGCTCTCTCGGTCATCGTGCCACTTCAAAGTCGGCGCCAGTGGGAGGTCGCCTCCGCTCTGGCCGGGCATTAATGCGGCACTGACGCTCCAGGGCGACGCTGACCGTTTCACGCTGGAAGCGCGCGCTGGCAAGGGAGTATAGGTTTTGAACCGTTTCAGGTGTAGTAGTAATGGTAGTTTACAAAACTACTCAATTATTGCATTCAGTTTCCTAAGAAATTGTGGTAAAAAACGTTACTCCATAGCCCGCTTCCCTTCTCCTTCCTGCTCATGATTTACATGGCCATGTTAACATGGTTGTGTCAAAAAAATGTCACTTCCTGCTCGTGATTTGCGTTATATAATTACAAGCAAGATTCTGGTGCATTGCACGGAACATCAATATGCATTTTTTTACAAAACACCTGTTGTGATTGACCCATGCAGGAGTAATCCCATCTGTAAAAACTAAAGATATCTCAAGAATTTTATTGGAAAACTGGTATCTAAGAATGTCATCGAAAAAATGTAAGATGAGAGATAAGACGAGGAGGAGTGGAGCGTGGCGGCCACCATGCATGCTAGATTGTTCCAGAGACTTATTCCTTTTTTAATTTCTGAGCAATGAGGTTGCGGGAGATAATGATGTGGAGAGAGGTGCGGGTATCTTTTGTAAAATTATCATAGTTTACTTCCTATCCGTCAGATATAGATCATACGGTCTGTATTACAAGATGGCAAGCACACCATCATTGACAACTCATTTTTTTATAAGGGTACAGATGATAAGTTTGCTGACTACTAAAGTAAAGTGGAATCCGTCCATGTTCTGCAAGTAAATAAAGGTGATTGTTTATCATACGGGTGAGGTTGGATGAAGGGTGGTAGGAAAAATGCTCCGCCTAGAGCATGTGTGTGTGAGATTGAGTCTTAGTGTGTGTGTGGGGTGTGTGTGTGTGTGTGAGAGAGAGAGAGAGAGACAAAGAGAGATGGAGTCTTAGTTTGTGTGTCTGTG
>NC_041386.1:725899476-725903654 GCF_002162155.2 Triticum dicoccoides
TTGTTAAGTGTGAGTGTGTGTTTTGCACATCCAGGTGGAAGTTATGTGCACAAAAGAGGAGAACGATTCGATGTGGCGTTAGGATTGAGGGTAATTAACTACGTATGGAGTCATAGAGACCTTGAACGTGCATGTGTGAGAGGTATACATGTATACATGGGATGTGTGTGTGTGCGCGCGCGTGCATGATCGAGATAAAAGAAAGAAGACATAAGTCCTAAGATCAACGACATGGGAGAGACGGATCGGTATTGTCAGGACCCCGACTCGATGTCACATCGATCTAGCTGGTAACACCTCATATCACTTTGCGGCCTCACGCACGGTATCCCCACGGGTGTCGTCTTACCTTTTCCCGGGACCGTTTGCGCCTTTTGGCTCGCGTATATGAAAGTGTCGCTAGCATCCATATGATAAAGAGCCCGGGCTGACATGACTAGTCGTAAACCCAAAGTGGCACAGACTTACAGGGACAGGCATCCATGACCCAGCTTCGAACGTGTCGGTCATCAGCAAGTGGGTCCGGGCTGTAGCACTGGGCTAGCAGGACTCCGGTAAACCGGGCTGTAGCGGGCTAACAGGACTCCGGTACTCAAAGCGTGACATTTCCCCGAAGGGACAGACACAGGAACGAAGAAGGACACATGCCGGCCAGCCTAAGTGTTCCAGAGCAGTAGCAAGCTACCATGGCTCAGCGGTAACACTAGGAGACATTTCCCAGTAAGAGAGGCTACTAAAGATAAACAACTAGATAGTCAGATTCCACACATACCAAGCATTTCAATCATACACACAATATGCTCGATATGTGCAAATACAACGAAGCATCACAACATGACTCTATGACACAAGTACTTTATTTAAGGCTCAGTGAGCCATACATAACATACACACAAAGGTACGGGTCTCACGACCCAACATACAAGTCATACAATCATACAAGCCAGCAGCGGAAGTAACTTGTCTGAGTACAGACAACTAGTAAAATAAAAGAGGCTTGGAAAGCCTCTGGCTATACTATGTGGTCCTTCACAAGCTCAGGGTCACCACCTGGGTCTTTAGCCTACTCGTTGATGTCAACGTCTACATAGAACCCATCAGAAGGGGTTGCAGCGTCTTCTGTAAAAATGTAGATTATAGCAACATGAGTACAAAGGTACTCAGCAAGACTTACATCAGATCCTACATACATGCATAGTATCAAGAAGGGTTGGTGGAGTTATTGCAGCAAGCCAGCTTTGACTCTTGGCTAGGCTATCCTACGACACTTCAACTTGAAATAGTTTTGCGCACACGAGTCCACTATTCACCACTTCAATACACTACCGAGGATCCACCTCCGTCCTCCTACGGAGGAGCCATCCTCGGCACTCACACTTATCTTGAGGCTTTTAGTAGTTTCCATTTACTTGTCTATGAACTGTATAGGCAACCAAGTAGTCCTTTACCGCGGACGCGGCTATTCGAATAGATCATGTTAACCCTGCAGGGGGTACTTCTTCATACACGCTCTCACCACTTACCGTCGTTTACACGACATGTACTCGGCAACCTTCAAGCGGAAGCCCAACGTGGGTGTCGGCCACGACCTACCTAATCACCTAAGCCTCCAGTCCAGGTTTATCGCCTATTCAGGTTCCATCCGCAGGGAGTCCGGCCGAGGTTTCCCATACGGCCCCGAACGATGTGAACAGGGTTCCCGAGATACCTAACGGGTATTCGGTACACCCGGCCACGTACCTACCGCATCACAGCCCACCCCTACGGTCAGCGCTGTCCACAGCCTCCAGTAGGCTACAAACACCAGAAACTACTTGCAACTCCTGGACGGAGAACTAGGGTGAATAAGAAGTCGAGAGGGTCCATTGGTTTCGGGCCCAATGCATGGTAGTAGCTGATTCTTAAATCACACATACAGATCTCAGTGCTTAAGGTCGGCTTCAATGAAACAACCCACCATGTACTCCTACATGGCCTCTCATCGATACCTTTACCAAAACGTGTTCACCACACCACTCTCATTACCGACATAATCATTTCACTCTAGCCCATCACCCAGATGAACCAGACCTGACACGACTCTAAGCATAGCAGGCATAGCAAGGTAGGAACAACACATACATATGGCTCAATCAACTCCTACACATGCTAGTGGGTTTCATCTAGTTATTGTGGCAATGACAGGTCATGCAGAGGAAATGGGTTCAACTACCGTAGCACACAGCAGTTTGAATCGCGTTGTCTTAATGCAGTAAAAGAGAGCAGGAGCGAGAACATGGGATTGTATCGATATGATCAAATGGTTGGTTGCTTGCCTGATGGTTCGATGCACGGATACGGTTCTTCGTTAGGGTAGTCACGGTACTCCTCGGGGACAGATCCTGTCGTAAAGGATAACGATACACGGGCATCACCAAACAATGTGCAACAATATGATGCATGCATGAAACATGGCAATATGAGTGTGTTGGGCTAATGCAACTAAAGCCAGAAGGGTTTGAACAAATTTGAATCAAAGATTCAAATTTCAATTTCAAATATGGCCTTTTAAAGTGCTTTTCCTTGTTCTGATTAAAACATCCATTTAACTTGTTGGATCATGCATGAAAATAGTACAGATGGATAGATTGGATTTTTCTGATCATTTTTCATATATAATTTGTCCAATTTGGAGTTACAGAATAAAAGTTATGAATTTTTGAAGTTTAATTAATATTCTGGAATTTCCTGATTTAATTTAAATCCAGAAATATCATTTACTGCGTCAGCCTGACGTCACAGTGACATCAGCAGGTCAACAGGGCTGGCTCGGGTCAAACCTGACGTGTGGGGTCCACACGTCAGTGACACAGGGGCTAATCCCGTGTTGACCCGGGCTGGTTAGCTTTGACTAAGCCCTGGGGCCCACTTGTCAGCGTCAGTAGGTGGTGGTTTAGTGGCTAATTAACTAGGCCATGTCAGCTCGCCGGAGTTCTGGCCGGCGGCGACCATCAGTGCAGCGGCGATAGTGGTTTTGGTCGTTTCGGCCACCAAATGAACCGCGGAGGCCACCGGAGTGAAGCTGAGGACGACCCGCGGCTCTTGGCGGAGTCCGTTGGGGTCGGGGTGGCCGGAGTCGACGGCGGCGAGCTCGGCTGCGGCGGCCGGGGTTCGGTCGTGCACGGGAACGGTGTTGCAGGGTGTTAGGGGGGGTGTTGGAGCGTGCTACGCGCTCCTAGTGAGATGTGGAGCACGATGGCGTGCTCGGTTGGGCGCTACGGCGATCGTGGCCACGACGGCGACATCGCCGGCGGCGTGAAGCTTTCGGCCGCGGTGGGGCTAGGGCCTAGGGGTCGGGAGAGAGCAGGGGAGAAGGGGGAAACGGTGGCGTAGCTCACCGCGGTTGCAGTGGGCGTCGAAGCGGGCTCGGGGACGCGTCGGAGACGACGAATTTGACGGCGACGGTGGTCGGAGTCCGAAGGGGGGAACGGCGACGTGGCGGCGATGCAGGGCTTCCGGGGACCCGTGGAGCGGTGGGGAGGAAGAAGGACTCGAGGCGGAGCTTCTGAGCTGGTCGGGGAAGCGAGGGGTGGTCGGAGACGGTGGCTAAGGCGAACGGCGGCGACGGTGAGCTTCGGCCGTGAGAGAGAGAGAGTGAGGGAGAGCCGGGGGAGAGTGAATGAGGTGTCGGCGAGGTCGGGGCGACGACCAGAAGACGATCCACGCGGCGCAACGGCGACCAGGGCGATGCAGAGAGGCTGGGTGGTGCGTGGCGAGCTCGGGCGCGCCATGCTCACCTCCCTGCCTGCTCTGGCGAGGGGAAGCAGCTGGCTGGCACGGGCCAGCACAGTGCTGGGCCGGCTGGGCTGGGCCGCACAGGTAAGTCTTCCCCTTTCTTTTCTGTTTTCTGTTTTTATTTCATATAACTGCAACTTTGTTGAATTAAATAAAATACCTAGGCAACTCCAAAAATCACCAAACTACTCCTGGTCCATAGTTGGATTATTTCCAACATGAAACATTTTAGTTTGGAGATATTTGAGCATTTAAATATTTTATATAATTTTAAATGCCCAAATTCAAATAGTTATGATTTAATTCAAAACCCTAGGATGGCCTAGGAAAATGTGCACCACTTTTGGCAGAGGTTCTGAACCAAGGCAAAAATGATGGGCATTTTAGAAGGGCATTTCAGGTTC
>NC_041386.1:726084378-726085373 GCF_002162155.2 Triticum dicoccoides
ATATTAATTTGAACAAACATGAAGGCAAAATGTTAAAAAGAGTAAATTAATGCACAAACTTCTCCCCGTTAGGCTGAATCAACCACCTCTGGTCGCGGGTCACCAGCATAGATGGTAGCTTAGTACCACCATGCTGGTAGACCTTCTTGCCCTCCTCAACCCGCTCGCTCTCGCTATAGATATCCTCAGATAAGGTCTCCTCGAGATCATCATCATGGTTGCTAGTCTCCGGAGTCACGTGTGATGAAGACTGTGGGACCCTAGTCTCCTGGGAGGAAGACTGTGGGACCCGAGTCTCCTGGCAGGAAGACACTGGGACCCGAGGCTCGTCGATCCATGGCTCGATGACCAGAGGCTCGTCATCCTAGGGCTCGTGGCCCGGAGTCTGACACGGGTCTAGGTCAGACGGGTCCACCTGAGACGGAGCACTCCAGTGGTCCGGAGACTCAGCGGGGGTGGCAGCGAGGAAGGAAGAACAACCTTTCTACCTCTGCCAGCGCCCCGTCCACATCTACCTGCACCCCTCTTCTTCCCACGACCTCCTCTACCGGTCGAAGAAGAAGTGCCCGCCGAAGGTGCTGGGGGGGTGCATGGTGTCTACCAGTGCCCTCCGAAGGTTCTCTGGTCGAATACAACACCCCTCCCACGCACCGGGGTAGGAGGCTCGGAGCGCTCTCGACCCAAGCCCGCCATCTGTCAACACCTGCAATGAGAAAGAGTATACAAAATTAGTACAACATAAACTTAATAAAAAATTAGTGTGTATCATCATCATGAACATAATAAAAAACAATTGGGGTGTCGTGTTGGGGGTCGAGGTGTCGGTGGTGTCGTGTCGGGGTGTTGTGTCGGGGTCGGGGTGCCCCTCGGCAACCCTCAACCATCGGCAACCCGCGGGGGTCTGGGTGTCGTGTCAGGGGTCGGGGTGTCGCGGGTGTCGTGTCGAAGGTCGAGGGGTCGGGGTGTCAGGGTGTCGTGTTGAGGGTCGAGGGGTC
>NC_041386.1:726088287-726114001 GCF_002162155.2 Triticum dicoccoides
ATTAATCCTCAATAACTAAGAATTTGGTCCATCCGATCTCCAAATTAGCAATTTGTAGCCGCAGATGAGATAGATCATAGAGTCCTCACCAATTGTCCCACGTGCTCTTCCTTTTGACAAAAAAAATACTGTTTTACGTGATGGTTTGGTGAAAAGAAAAAACTGATAGCCGAGACAAATCAGAGTCCTCACCAATTGTTCCACGTGCACATCCTTTTCAAAAACAACTTTTCACATGATGGTTTGGTTAAAAGAAAAAAAACTATTTCACGAGATGCACAATATATCTCAGGAAGACCCTCCCTCGCCGGATACATCCTCCCCCAATCCTTCCCCACCAAGGAACCAAGGCGTCCTCCACCATCAGCTAGGGCTGAGTCTCCTCCCCCGCGATCCGGCGTTCCTGCTCCTGTCCCTCCTCGAGTCTTCACACGTATCATCCAAAAACAATCCAAGCATCCTCTCAAGATCGCCTTCCTATGCAACCTTTGAATCCACCATGCCCCAGACATGATGCAATCAATCTTTCCTGAGGAGGCCTTTCCAATGTCAGCTTGCATGCCCAGACAAAACAATGATGGACAAAGATGTGGTGGAGAAGCCCGTGCAAAGGCAGTTTGTTCCAGATCGGCGAGCCTCCATTGTTGGTGAAGCTGGAAATAATCAACTGCTGCAAGTATGCAAGGAAAAAGGATGGAGTGGATTTTCGATTTTCAATTTTATGGACGATATGGTGGAGAAGGCCGTGCAAAGGTTGTTTGTTCCCGATCAGGGAGCCTCCATTGTTGGTGAAGCTGCAAATAATCAACTGCCGCAAGTATGCAAGGAAAAAGGATGGAGTGGATTTTCAATTTTCAATTTTTATGTTGCCATCTAGCAATTTGAGACTTGGTCTCCAATCAGCAAGTCGGCCTATTTGTTTTGTGGGATTTTGGTGAAGTGTGTCATTTGGTTTCAGGCCTGTCGAGATAGGTATTGTAATATGGGTAAGATTTGTAGTTTATGTGCCATCCAATTTAGAAATTCAGTTCACCAAATACTGGGACGTACTTGCGCACAAACTCGATCACCTCCTCTAATTCTGTTAAGAAGTGGATAAGTTGTTTTAGCACCTCCGCTAATTCTGTTAAAAAATTATGTTTGTTTTCATGAATCTGTTCTTTCAACTATGCCCAACTAATTATCCAATAGGATTTGCGTACCATAGAAGCACAAACTACACTTTGTTCTGATTTAACTTTTTGATAGTACTGTTTGCAAACATGGAGCGTATATGCATTCAAGAGGCCAAGAAGTTATCACCATAGAAGTATTTGTTGGAAGTAAAACCAACAAATTTATGCAAGTAAACCTCTTGGCAAAGACTAGCAGCAAAGTTGTTCGCCTCCTCGACAGTCCTCAAATTCATTGTGGGGCGCTCCTACGCCCATTCAGCAGGAAAAAGTAGCTGTGTGCACTTATAATTCTCTGTTCCAGATAAATTTTACTCATATATACTCTGTTACCCTTCCCTGATTGTTCATGCTATGTGCACAACTATAAATCTTTAGTTCTCTCATTAATTCTATACTTCAGCAGCAAATGGTTATAGCTAATGCTTAATCAGTTATTATTATTTTTCCCATCTTTTCCAGGTTTCGTATAGGAAAATAGACTAATGTTTTCTGTTATTTCTTGCAGCTGCTTAATTACGTATCCAGTTTCCAGTTGATGCACTTCTTTGAAAAAGGTTGCCAGTCTGTGTAGATTAGTATTTGATGAGTTAATAGGAACTTTTTGGGTATTCGTATATGTTCAGTTATGCGATATAGAAATGGAATTTTTAATATATCCATACGTGCAGTATATCATATTATGTAGTATTCTGCGGAACAACATCTCATTGAATATATCCATACGTGCAGTATATCATATTACATTTTTTCTTATACAGAAACAAATTATTTCCATATACTTTGATGCTTCCCATAGTTGTTTGATCCCAGGAAACAACCAATGGCCAAGAAATTATATTTTACAATGTACTTAGTGACCTTGCTGTTTAAAAAATAGACACCGAGGATCACTTTTACATATTTTTTCTAAAACTTGTTTGGACGCTTTGCAGAAAATAATGAACACAATTCCTGACCCATGAACGACAGTTTGTGTGCCTTATCTCCATCTCACAGATCTATCTTCTATCGGAAGAAATATATCTGTTCCTTCTACTTCCAAGACAGATGTAATATTTGTAGTTTAAATGGGAAATCTATATAAGTTTTATGAATATGTTCTGTTAAATATGCCCTTTGCTAGAAAGAGTGAGAGCACAAAACTACGGTGGGCAGATTGTACGGGTAAGACAGTGAGTAATGATGTAAATTTAGTTGGCCACCAATGGTTCATTGATTACTCCTAAATAACATATATGTGCCATTTAATCTTAAATAACTGTAAGAGACTATTTTCTATATATTGGAGTGCATGTTCGCTCACCCAAAAAAGGAGTTTGCAATTATGCAGTAACATTCTAACTGATGCCTCCTATCTCCCGTTTCTTTTGATTTTTGATGTGCACGCGTCAATTTTAGCTGGAAACTTATTGGCATGGGTGGTCAACAGACACAACAATGACACTACTGTATGACGAACAAGACTGCATCTGTGCTGAGAATGGTCATAATTCTCATGTTGGGGAGCCTGGAGACTGCTACACATGTTCCTCCATTCTTTGGCAGCAATAAAGAAGATAAGGCAGACATGGCATCTACTGTATCACCCAGACTTGGTATACAGACGTGAATATAGTTATAAATCAAGATCACATATTGTGCTCACGTCCCAATGTGTTGTAGGAACCGATTAATATGTCATGTTTGTTAGTCATTCTAACATGTTTGGCTTAGATCTGTAAAAAACATGTTTGACATAGATGAAGCTTCATTGTGCCTACCATTCTCTCAGCATTTAATTCACATCACACTTTAAGTTCTGATCGAAGAGTCATCTGAGTTGAGTACAATGGTAAAGCTCATATGTGTCAAGTACCCCATGTCTAAATTGATGTAGAAGAATTCACAATATTACGGCCTGATACAAACCGGATAATTTGCAATTAGGAATAAACATGGTTGACATGTCATGTTATGTTCCTAAATATCTCAACACACAAGAATTGTTATTAGCTTACTATAGTTTATAGGAAACAATGCAGGGTAGATTATGAAACAAGGAGGTACCCAATATGTCGTTCCAATATTTAGTTCCTAAGGTAACATAATTATTGTAAATACTTATAAATAAATCCAATTTATAGATATGCATTTGGCCTTCACGCTTTACTGCTTTTGGATGGTTTGTTGATCATGTTGAGAAAATAAATTAAATTCTTAAAAATAATTTGAGGAATCTAGAAGAAAAATTGGTTTGGTGGGCTCCGATGAAAGTACTATATTGCAAATAACATTAGTGAATACCCAGTATTTTATGAATTTTGAAAAAAAACATACTAGCCCGTGCTACTGCACGGGTTGACGACTAGTGAAACTAACCCGGAATAACGTTGTTTTCAGCAGAACTGTCATGATGTTGTTTTATGTGTAGAAAAGAAAAGTTCTCGGAATGTCCTGAAAATCCATGGAGGCACTTTTTGGAATTAATAAGAATTTTTGGGCGAAAGAAATACACCAGGGGGCCCACACCCTGTCCACGAGACAGGGGGGCGCCCCCCCCCTATAGGGCGCGCCCTCCTATCTCGTGGGCCCCCTGGACCTCCACCGACCTCAACTCCAACTCCATATCTTCCGTCTCGGGGAGAAAAAATCAGAGAGAAAGTTTCATCGCATTTTATGACACGGGGCCGCCGCCAAGCCCTAATCTCTCTCGGGAGAGCTGATCTGGAGTCCGTTCGGGGCTCTGGAGAGGGGGATTCGTCGCCGTCATCATCATCAACCATCCTCCATCACCAATTTCATGATGCTCACCGCCGTGCGTGAGTAATTCCATCGTAGGCTTGCTGGACGGTGATGGGTTGGATGAGATTTACCATGTAATCAAGTTAGTTTTGTTAGGGTTTGATCCCTAGTATCCACTATGTTCTGAGATTGATGTTGCTATGACTTTGTTATGCTTAATGCTTGTCACTAAGGCCCGAGTGCCATGATTTCAGATCTGAACCTATTATGTTTTCATGAATATATGTGTGTTCTTGATCCTATCTTGCAAGTCTATAGTCACCTATTATGTGTTATGATCCGACAACCCCGAAGTGACAATAATCGGGATACTTCTCGGTGATGACCGTAGTTTGAAGAGTTCATGTATTCACTATGTGTTAATGCTTTGGTCCGGTTCTCTATTAAAAGGAGGCCTTAATATCCCTTAGTTTCCACTAGGACCCCGCTGCCACAGGAGGGTAGGACAAAACATGTCATGCAAGTTCTTTTCCATAAGCACGTATTACTATTTACGGAATACATGCCTACATTACATTGATGAACTGGAGCTAGTTTTGTGTCACCCTATGTTATAGCTATTACATGAGGAATCGCATCCGGCATAATTATCCTTCACTGATCCATTGCCTACGAGCTTTTCACATATTGTTCTTCGCTTATTTACTTTTCCGTTGCTACTGTTACAACTACTACAAAAACCCAAAAACTATTATCTTTACTTTTGCCACCGTTACCATTACTATCATACTACTTTGCTACTAAATAGTTTGCTGCAGATACTAAGTTATCAAGGTGTGGTCAACTGCTAATACTCAAGAATATTCTTTGGCTCCCCTTGTGTCGAATCAATAAATTTGGGTTGAATACTTTACCCTCGAAAGATGTTGCGATCCCCTACAGTTGTGGGTTATCAAGACTAATTTCTGGCGCCGTTGCCGGGGAGCATAGCTCTATTCTCTGAGTCACTTGGGATTTATATCTGTTGATCACTATGAAGAACTTGAAAGACGCTAAAACCAAGATTTATCCCTCACCTAGAAGGGGAGGTAAGGAACTGCCATCTACCTCTGCACTAGATTCTCCTTCTATTATGAGTAAGCTTGCGACACCTAAACCTGCTACTGCTATGAATTTTGATATGTCGCATGTTATTGATGATGCCACTTCTGCTATGCATGATGAAACTACTTCTGTGCGTGATACTACTTTGCCATTAGGTGAATTTCTTGATGAATAACTTGCTAGAGTTAGGGGGAATGAATTTATTGAAGATGCTATTATTGATGATAGTGATGATGAAAATTCTCCCAATGATTATGTATTGCCTGTTGTTCCTGAGGGTTATGTTATGAATGAAGAAGCTGCTAGATCTATCGTTGCTTGCAATGATAGATATGATCTTAAGAAATTATTAGCTAAATGGAAGCAGCAGTCTCTTAATGCTAGAATGAAACCTGACCCTGCTTTTGCTACTTCACCTATCTGTGTTACTGATAAGGATTATGAATTCTCTGTTGATCCTGAGATTATTACTCTAGTTGAATCTGATCCTTTTTATGGCCTTGAATCTGAAACCGTTGTGGCACATCTTACCAAGTTGAATGATATAGCTACCCTGTTCACTCATGATGAAAGATCTCGCTATTTGTATATCCCTAAGATTTTTCCGTTCTCGTTAAAGGGTGATGCTAATAGTTGGTATAATTCTCTTGCTCCTGGTTGTGTGCGTAGTCCCCAGGATATGATTTATTACTTCTCTGCTAAATATTTCCCTGCTCATAAGAAACAAGCTACCTTGCGGGAAATATATAATTTTGTGCAAATCAAAGAAGAGAGTCTCCCACAAGCTTGGGGAGGCTTCTCCGGTTACTTAATGCTTTGCCTGATCATCCTCTCAAGAAAAATGAAATACTTGATATCTTTCATAATGGACTAACTGATGCTTCGAAGGACTACTTGGATAGTTGTGCTGGTTGTGTTTTCAGGGAAAGAACAGTCGACGAAGCTAAATTACTATTGAATAATATGTTGACTAATGAAAATAATTGGACTCTTCCTGAGCCAATTCCTGAGGCAATTCCTGAATCAATTGTGCCTATTCCTAAACCCACTCCAAAGAAGAGAGGTGTTTTATTTATCAGTCCTGAAGATATGCAAGAGGCAAAGAAACCAATGAAAGAAAAACGTATTAAAGCTGAAGATGTTAAGAATTTACAACCTATTGAAGAAATACATGGTCTTAATATACCGTCTGCTGAAGAACCACATTGTCTTGATAACCCGACACAGGTAGTAAAGGTAAATTCTCTCTATAGATATGATAAAGATGAAATCCCATCTACTAAATTTCATAGCCCTTGCTTAGATGAATTTGATGACTTTATGGCTAGACAAGAAAGTTTTAATGCTTATGTTGGTAGAGAGTTAAAGAATAATGCTTTCGAGATAGGACGCGTGAGCGATAACTTGGCTAGAGTTAAAGGTGAACTCCAACTCATTAGCAAATATGCGTCTATGGTTGCTACTCAAGCTGAGCAAGTACTTAAAGCTCAAAATGATTTGCTTGAGGAATTAAATAATAAAAATGACTTTGTTGTTAGAGTGGCTACTAGAACTGGTAGAATGACTCAGGAACCTTTGTATCCTGAAGGCCACCCTAAGAGAATCGAGCAAGATTCTCAGAGAAATAATTTAGAGGCACCTAGTTCTTCTAAAAAGAAGAAAAAGAAAAATGATAGGACTTTGCATGCTTCTAGTGAACCTACTGTAGACACACCTGAGAATCCCAATGATATTTCTATCTCTGATGCTGAAACACAATCAGGTGATGAACATGAACCTAGTGATAATGTTAATGATAATGTTCATGTTGATGCTCAACCTAGCAAAAACAATGAAGTAGAGGTTGAACTCGTTGTTGATCTTGATAACCCACAATCAAAGAATCAACGTTATGACAAGAGAGATTTTGTTGCTAGGAAGCACGGTAGAGAAAGAGAACCATGGGTTCAGAAACCCATGCCCTTTCCTCCTAAACCATCCAAGACAAAGGATGATGAGGATTTTGAGCACTTTGCTAAAATGATTAGACCTATTTTCTTACGTATGCGCTTAACTGATATGCTTAAAGTAAATCCTTATGCTAAGTATATGAAGGATATCATTACAAACAAAAGAAAGATACCGGAAGCTGAAATTTCCACCATGCTTGCTAATTACACCTTTAAGGGTGGAATACCAAAGAAACTTGGAGATCTAGGGGTACCGACTATACCATGCTCCATTAAACGAAACTATGTTAGGGCATCTCCAGCCGTTCGGCCCCCCAGGGCTCCTAAATAGAGCGGTCTGGGGGCATGCCGGCGGTAGTTCGGCCCCTGGGGGCGACCTAGCTCCCAGTCACGCCCCCACGCGCCGGCCCCAGGATGCGGGAAATTTAAACTTGGTCGTTCCCGCTCTCAAAAGATGCCTCAAATCCGGCGATCGGACGTAGTCTGGCGTTACAAAAAACAGAGCGCCGCCGCCGCAAGTTCGCGTGCGCAACGATTCACTCGGCCGGTTCGGCTCCAGGCGTTGGCGGAGTCGGCGTGCACGGGCTCGTCGGTGTCGGAGCTGCTTCGGTGCTGGGCTGCGTCGGCGTGGCTTCGGCACTGCTGGGCGGCGATGTAGAGGCGTCGTTCGGGCTTGGCATCCGTGTGGTCGTGGGCGTCGTCGGCGTCGTCGGCATTGCCGTCGGCAGCTCGTTCAGGATGAGGCCGCGCTGCACCAGGTACCACGCCTTGAGCTTCTCGTCGTTGCTCTGGAGCATGTCTGCCCCGCCCATCAGAAAAGCCATGTCGGTGTTCCTCTTCTTCGTGGCGACGTTCGTCCGGAGCAGGTCGAGCTTGATGGCGTTGTTCGTCATTAGCGACGACCACCGCGCCTCGGTCTTCTCTTCACGTAGGACGGCCCGGGCCTGGGCGTCGGCGAGGCAATGCTCGATGGACTCCTGCACTCGCGCGGTTGCCGCGTCGGCGCTTTTCCCCTTCTTTGCCAATTTGTGGCCGTCCGGCCGCCCCTCTGACGCGCCCAGAGTCGTCGCGTCCAGCTTGTATGTCTCCTTGGCCTTGTCGAGGGCACGTCGGACTTTGGCCCACTTCTCGCACTTGTCAATGCGCTTGTAGACGTGGAGGTGCTTGAAGTCGGCGTCTTGGTTGTCGCCCCGATACATGGCGAACATACGCAGCAGCTGCGCGGAGGGACGAACAGTTGGCGGGCGGCGGGCGTAGGGGACGAAGATATGCGGGCGAACGGCGTGCGCACCTGATCCTCAACGCTGGTGCCTCTCTCTGGGCAAGCCGCGACCTCCTCGACGCTCTCCGGGCATAGGCGGCGGGCGGCGAGTAGGTGTATGGAGGGTACTGCACGCCGACGAAGGCGGGCGAGGGCGTGCGCGTAGCGGGGTGACCATGAGGGAAGGTCACGTTTGGGTTGAACCCACCGTGCGCGTCGCCGTCGGCGTAGCCGGGCGACGATGAACCTCATGGAGATCTGGCGCCTTGCTATCCCCAGGGCGCGTACTGGGCGTGGCTGACGTCGGGTGGATTCATCCCCGCCTGGTCGACCGATGAGGAAGACGTCGCCGCGCGCGCCGCGTTGTCGCGGGCCTTCTTGGCTATGACCCTGTTCCGCCTGTCGGCGGTGACTGCTTCGCGCCGCTGAACTTCCACCCTCCACTCGGCGTTCGACAGGGCCGGTGGCTTCGATGGCGGCGCCCTCGGCTTCCTCTGCTTCGGCTGGGCCACGGCGCCAGTCGCGGTTGCCGCCGCGCGCGGCATGGAGTACTTCTTCGGCGGCATGGCGTACTTCTTCGCGGCGAGCGGGAGGGGTTTGGCGGGAGAAAGGGAGAGAATGGCGGGAGGAAGGCGAGCGAGCGGGAGAGATGCGAGGGAAAAGTGTCAAGAAATGGCGGGAAAAGGCCCTCGGGTCGCCTCCAGGGCGGGCCCACGCGCCTTTTTCGCTTGTGTCGGCTCCCCAAGCGCCCCCCAGGGCGCCGGGTTCGGCCTGGGTCCGCCGGCACCAGTTTTGGCCCGAGCCGGCGAAAAACGGGCTTTTGGGGGCGCGACTGGGGCCTTTTTTTGGCGCCGGCGCGGCAAAATCGCCTGGGGAGGGCCTGTTGGGGGTGCGGCTGGAGATGCCCTTAGAACTGCTTTATGTGATCTGGGAGCCGGTGTTAGTGTTATGCCTCTCTCTTTATATCGTAGACTTGAATTGAATAAGTCAACACCTACTGAAATATCTTTGCAAATGGCTGATAAATCAACTGCCATACCTATCGGTATTTGTGAGAATGTGCCTGTTGTGGTTGCAAATGTCACTATCTTAACGGACTTTGTCATTCTTGATATTCCCGAGGACGATAGTATGTCTATTATCCCTGGTAGACCCTTTTTGAATACTGCAGGGGCTGTTATTGATTGCAACAAAGGCAATGTCACTTTTCATGTTAATGGTAATGAGCATATGGTACACTTTCTGAGGAAACAATCTCAAGTTCATAGCATCAATTCTATTGGAAAAGTTCCAACTATCATTATTGGAGGTTTTGAATTTCCTCTCCCTACTGTCAAGAAAAAGTATGATATTCTTATTGTTGGGGATTTTTATATCCCCGTTGAGGTAACTTAGTGTTATTTGAAATTTCTCCGGTTCCGTGTTATTCGGAATGAGTTTGTTCACAAGACTTGATCAACCTTGTTCGTGGATTCATTTTGATGATCATGAGATGGATGAAACTAGAAGGCACAACCTTGTGTACCCTCTTTTTACTTCTTGTTATTTAAAATAAATAAAGCAAAAATAGTATTATCCGTCTGTTTTTTGAGTTTTCCGTGCAATAAAAAATAACCCAAAAATAAAAGTGCTCCAAATGCCTGCAAATTCGGTATGATTTTTTATGGATTATTTGAGGATTTTAAGCACTGAAATCACTGCAGGAGGGGCAAGCACCAGGCCACGAGAGTGGAGGGCACCACCCCCCCTATAGGGCGCGCCTCCCTGTCTCGTGGGCCCCTGGTGGCCCCCCTCCACTTATGTCAACACCCACACACTTCATCTTCTACCCAAAAAAATCCCCATCCAGCTCAAGCATGAGTTCTAGCTCATTTTGCTGCGATTTTCGATCTCCTTGCTCAAAGCTCCACTCACAAAACTGCTTTGGGAGATTGTTGCTTGGTATGTGACTCCTCCATTGGTCCAATTAGTTTTTGTTCTAGTGCTTTATTCATTGCAAATTTTTGCTATCTTGGTGACCATGTTCTTGAGTTTGCATGTTAAAGTTATGAGGTCCCAAGCATTTCTAACGCATGATATAGGCTCTAGGCACTTGTAGGAGTAGTTGCTACCATTCTTGTTAAGTTTTATTCGCTTTTATTTTGAAGTTACTAAAATTTCAGAAATTTTCAGAAAATGTTAAGGAAATTTTTGAGGGGCTCTTCTAGCCAAGGCTCTCAGGAAAAACAAGCCAAAGAGAAGGAAAAAGCCAAGTATAATCTTCCTCGCTTAGCAGAAGTGCGGGCGTGTGAATGGCCATGCAATGATTTCTTGAAAGAAGCTGGAATTCATGAAGATTTTTAGGATAGCCTTTAGGATAGATTTTGTTTCAATAAAGTGCCAAGTAAGACCTTTAGGATAGCTTACGGTGATAGTTGTGTTGATCCTGCTGAAAAAATCAGAAACTTTTGCGCCCAGTAAATTAGTTTTGATAATTCTCAGAAACGTGTTTTTGATCTGGTTCTTTTTGCTCTGGATTGGTATACAATTTCTCAGGTTTTCCTAATTTGGTAGGATTTTTGGAGTGACAGAAGTATTCGAGAGTTACAGATTACTATAGACTGTTCTATTTTTGACAGATTCTGTTTTCTATGTGTTGTTTGCTTATTTTGATGAATCTATGAGTAGTATCGGAGGGTATGAACCCTAGAGAAGTTGGAATACAGTAGATATTACACCAATATGAATTTAGAATGAGTTCACAACAGTACCAAAAGTGGTGATTTATTTTCTTATACTAACGGACCTTACGAGTTTTCTGTTGAGTTTTGTGTTGAAAGTTTTCAAGTTTTGGGTAAAGATTCGATGGACTATGGAATAAGGAGTGGCAAGAGCCTAAGACTGGGGATGCCCAAGGCACCCCAAGGCATTATTCAAGGACAAACCAGAGCCTAAGCTTGGGGATGCCCCGGATGGCATCCCCTCTTTCGTCTTCATTCATTGGTAACTTTACTTGGAGCTATATTTTTATTCACCACATGATATGTGTTTTTCTTGGAGCGTCATTTTGTTTTATTTTGTTTTGCTTTCTATTTGAATAATATCCCAAGATCTGAAATTCTTAAAGGTTAGAGAGTCTTCACATAGTTGCATAATTATTTGACTACTCATTGATCTTCACTTTTATCTTTCGTAGTAGTTTGTCATTTCCTCTAGTGCTTCACTTATATCTGTTTAGAGCACGGTTGTGGTTTTATTTTGAAGAAATAGATGAACTCTCATGCTTCACTTAGATTATTTTGAGATTTTTAAACAGCATGGTAATTTTCTTTGGTTATAAAAATAGTCCTAATATGATGGTCATCCAAGAAGGATATAATAAAAACTTTCATATAAAGTGCATTGAATACTATGAGAAGTTTTATTCTTTATGATTGTTTTGAGACATGAGGATGGTGATATTAGAGTCATGCTAGTTGATTAGTTGTGAATTTGAGAAATACTTGTGTTGGAGTTTGCAAGTCCCGTAGCATGCACGTATGGTAACTGTTGTGTAACAAATTTGAATCATGAGGTATTTCTTTGATTGTGATCCTTTGTGTGGAGGTCGGGATCGCACGATGGTTAACTCCTACCAACCCTTCCCCTAGGAGCATGAGTGTAGTGCTTGGTTTTGATGACTTGTAGATTTTTGCAATAAGTATGTGAGTTCTTTATGACTAATGTTGAGTCCATGGATTATAGGCACTCTCACCTTTCCATCATTGCTAGCCTCTTCGATACGGTGGATTGCCCTTTCTCACCTTGAGAGTTGGTGCAAACTTCGCCGGTGCATCCAAACCCCGTGATATGATACGCTCTATCACACATAAACCTCCTTATATCTTCCTCAAAACAGCCACCATACCTAGAGATTATGGCATTTCCATAGCCATTCCGAGATACATTGCCATGCAACTTTCCACGTTTCATCATTGTCATATTGCCTTGCATGATCATGTAATTGACATCGTATTTGTGGCAAAGCCACCATGCATAATTTTTCATACATGTCACTCTTGATTCATTGCCCATCCCGGTACACCACCGAAGGCACTCATATAGAGTCATATTTTGTTCGAGTTGTAATTCATGAGTTGTAAATAAATAGAAGTGTGATGATCATCATTATTAGAGAATTGTCCCTTGAAAAAAAAGAAAAAAAAAGGCCAAATAAAAAAACGAAGGGCCAAAAAAAGAGAAGAAAAAGTGGACAATGTTACTATCCTTTCTCCACACTTGTGCTTCAAAGTAGCACCATGACCTTTATGATAGAGAGTCTCTTATTTTATCACTTTCATATACTAGTGGGAATTTTTCATTATCGAACTTGGCTTGTATATTCCAACAATGGGCTTCCTCAAATGCCCTAGGTCTTCATGAGCAAGCAAGTTGAATGCACACCCACTTAGTTTCTTTTGTTGAGCTTTCATACACTTATAGCTCTAGTGCATTCGTTGCATGGCAATCCCTACTCCTTGCATTGACATCAATTGATGGGCATCTCCCTAGCCCGTTGATATGCCTAGTTGATGTGAGACTATCTTCTCCTTTTTGTCTTCTCCACAACCACCATTCTATTTCACTATGGTGCTATGTTCATGGCTCGCGCTCATGTATTGCGTGAAAGTTGAAAAAGTTTGAAAATACTAAAGTATGAAACAATTGATTGGCTGAAACCGGGGTTTTGCATGATTAAATACTTTGTGTGATGAAGATAGAGCATAGCTAGACTAATGATTGTGTAGGGATAACTTTCTTTGGCCATGTTATTTTGAGAAGACATGATTGCTTTGTTAGTATGCTTGAAGTATTATTATTTTTATGTCAATATTAAACTTTTGTTTTGAATCTTATGGATCTGAATATTAATGCCACAATAAATAAAATTACATTGAAAATTATCTTAAGTAGCATTCCACGTTAAAAATTTTGTTTTTATCATTTACCTACTCAAGTCGAGCAGGATTTAAGCTTGGGGATGCTTGATACGTCTCCAATGTATCTATAATTTTTGATTGTTCCATGCTATTATATTATCAACCTTGGATGTTTTATATGCACTTATATGCACTTTTATATTATTTTTGGGACTAACCTATTAACCGGAGGCCCAGTCCAAATTGTTGTTTTTTATCTATTTCAGTGTTTCGCAGAAAAGGAATATCAAACGGAGTCCAAACGGAATGAAACCTTCGGGAGAGTGATTTTTGGAACAAACAAGATCTAGAGGACTTGGAGTGGACATCAAGAAAGAAGAGAGGAGGCCACAAGGCAGGGAGGCACGCCCCCCCCCCCACCCTCGTGGACCCCTCGCAGCTTCACCGACCTACTTCTTCCTCCTATATTACCCATATTCTCTGAAAACATCCAGAAACACAATAGATCGGGAGTTCCGCCGACGCAAGCCTCTGTAGCCACCAAAAACCAATCGGGACCCTGTTCGGGCACCCTGCTGGAGGGGGGATCACTCACTGGTGGTCATTTTCATCATCCCGGCGCTGTCCATGACGTGGAGGGAGTAGTTCACCCTCGGGGCTGAGGGTATGTACCAGTAGCTATGTGTTTGATCTCTCTCTCTCTCTCTCGTGTTCTTGATATGGCACAGTCTTGATGTATCGTGAGCTTTGCTATTATAGTTGGATCTTATGATGTTTCTCCCCCTCTACTCTGTTGTAATGGATTGAGTTTTCCCTTTGAAGTTATCTTATCAGATTGAGTCTTTAAGGATTTGAGAACACTGTATGTACGTCTTGCATGTGCTTATCTGTGGTGACAATGGGATGTTCACGTGATCTACTTGGTGTATGTTTTGGTGATCAACTTGCGGGTTCTGTGACCTTGTGAACTTATGCATAGGGGTTGGCACACATTTTCGTCTTGACTCTCCGGTAGAAACTTTGGGGCACTCTTTGAAGTACTTTGTGTTGGTTTGAATAGATGAATCTGAGATTGTGTGATGCATATCGTATAATCATACCCGCAGATACTTGAGGTGACATTGGAGTATCTAGGTGACATTAGGGTTTTGGTTGATTTGTGTCTTAAGGTGTTATTCTAGTACAAATTCTAGGATAGATCGAAAGGAAAGAATAGCTTCGTGTTATTTTACTAAAGACTCTTGAATAGATCGATCAAAAAGAATAACTTTGAGGTGGTTTCGTACCCTACAATAATCTCTTCTTTGTTCTCCGCTATTAGTGACTTTGGCGTGACTCTTTGTTGCATGTTGAGGGATAGTTATATGATCCAATTATGTTATTATTGTTGAGAAAACTTGCACTAGTGAAAGTATGAACCCTAGGCCTTGTTTCCTAGCATTGCAATAGTGTTTACGCTCACTTTTATCATTAGTTACCTTGCTGTTTTTATATTTTCAGATTACAAAAACCTATATCTACCATCCATATTGCACTTGTATCACCATCTCTTCACCGAACTAGTGCACCAATACAATTCGCCATTGTATTGGATGTGTTGGGGACACAAGAGACTCTTTGTTATTTGGTTGCAGGGTTGTTTGAGAGAGACCATCTTCATCCTACGCCTCCCACAGATTGATAAACCTTAGGTCATCCACTTGAGGGAAATTTTCTACTATCCTACAAACCTCTGCACTTGGAAGCCCAACAACGTCTACAAGAAGAAGGTTGTGTAGTAGACATCAGCGACAAGCACACCTTCACCCGGGCCGAAAACCGCATACGGACTCCACCCGAACAGCGTCGTGACGTTACCCGATACAGAGGCGCCGCACACCCCCTATGCTTCACCGATGAGGTAATGGAGCATTAATTCCGAGAAGGGTTTAAACCCATGAACATTGAATCATACGATGGCACAACGGATCCTGCAGTATGGATTGAAGACTTTCTTCTCCACATTCACATGGCTCGCAGTGACGATTTACACGCCATTACCTCCCCCTAAAACTTAAGGGACCAGCTCGACACTGGTTAAACAGTCTTCCAGAAAACTCTATTAGAAGCTGGGAAGACCTGGAGGATGCCTTTATAGACAACTTCCAAGGCACTTATATCCGGCCTCCGGACGCCGATGACCTCAGTCACATAGTCTAGCAGCCTGGAGAGTCAGCCAGAAAATTCTAGACCCAGTTCCTAATTAAAACGAACCAAATTGTTGATTGTCTGGACGCCGAGGCTCTAGCAGCCTTTAAACATAGCATTCGCGATGAATGGCTCGCCCAACACCTCAGCCAAGAAAAACCGAAGTCCATGGCAGCCCTCACATCACTCATGACTCGCTTTGGTGCAGGCGAAGAAAGCTGGCTAGCCCGTAGCAGCAACAGTACCAGCAAGCCTGGCACTTATGAAGCCAGAAATAGCAACGGCAGGCCCCGACGCAACAACAACAAGTGCCGGAGCAACACTGGCAATGCCGAAGACATGGCAGTCAACTCCGGATTCAGTGGCTCCAAACCTGGTCAGCGGAAGAAGCCATTCAAAAGAAACAAAGACAGTTCATCTAGCCTGGACCGAATACTCGATCGACCTTGCCAGATCCACGGCACCAATGACAAGCCTACTAACCATACCAACAGAAGTTGTTGGGTCTTTAAACAGGCCGGTAAGATAAACACCGAGCACACGGGGAAAGGGTCGCCCAGCGAGGATGACGACGAGGAGCCCCGTCCACTAAACATAGGGGGATAGAAGAAATTCCCCCCGAGGTGAAAACGGTGAATATGATATACGTTACTCACATCCCCAAGAGGGAGCGCAAGCGTGTGTTAAGTGACGTCTATGCGATAGAGCCAGTCGCCCCAAAATTCAACCCATGGTCAGCATGCCCGATCACCTTTGTTCGCAGAGACCATCCGGCCAGTATCCGTCATGGAGGTTCAGCCGTGTTGGTCCTCGACCCAATTATCGATGGATTCCACCTCACGAGAGTCCTCATGGACGGCGACAGTAGTCTTAACCTGCTCTATCAGGACACAGTCCACAAAATGGGTATTGACTCATCAAGAATCAGGCCCACGAAAACTACCTTCAAACGAGTAATACCTGGTGTAGAGGCCCGCTGCACGGGCTCAATAACATTGGAGGTCGTCTTCGGTTCGCCAGACAACTTCCGAAGCAAAGACTTGATCATCGACATCGTCCCTTTCCGCAGTGGCTATCATGCACTGCTCGGACCAACTGCGTTTGCCTGCTTCAATGCAGTCCCGCACTATGCCTATCTAAAACTCAAGATGCCAGGATCACACGATGTTATAACAGTCCATGGAAACACGGATCGCTCCCTCCATACTGAGAAAAACACCGCGGCCCTCGCAGCGGAAGTACAGCTCGGCCTTATCAAGCCAAACTCCACATCGGCAGTCAAGCCCCCGGACCCTATCAAACGAGTCCGGACAACCCTGCTGAATGACCGTCCCGCTCGTCAGGAGCTCGATTAGCAATTCGGCCTCTGTCTTAGCCCCAACCGAGCTGCGGCATATATATCGCGTGCACATAATTACGCACTAAAGATACCATGGGCAAAGATGGAGGCATATCAAAGATAAAGTCTACAATACGGCTCGACACTACCTGGAACCTCTTACCCTCTTTCTACTTATTTTATTTTTCTTTTTTCAGGTTCCTTAAAACCCACATCACCTTTTGATGGTGCCAAGCGCGCCTTTTCCCGGCCCCTTATGACAACCCGATCATTGATCCTCTAAAAGGATCACATACCAAGGCGAAGAGAAGCGCGGGTCTACGGCAGAGTACCTAAAGGATCTTTAAAGATCGCCTCTTCCCTTTTTAGTACCTATACACCGCTTTCCCTTGTGCTCGGCATGTAAAATAGCCACGATGCTCATAGCATTATTTGTGCAAATGCGTTTTGACGTATCAACCAGACTATAATGGAAACAATTTTTCGTCCAACCTATTTGGTACTGGCTTATTTCTTAATCTGTATTCCCTCTTTTTCTTTAGTCCAATTGTCATGTACACCTCGGCGCGACTTACATTGCCACGGGCTCCATTCAGCCGCATACACTTCTTCAAAATACAATAACTCTGAACGCTTTTAACAGTATAATTCGCGTTCCGAATATAGCATTATATGCATCGGCTTCGAATCATGTCTTTGGACAATAGGTGGGTTGCCCAGCACCTGTGGTTACTACCTTATGTTTCGCTTGTTCGGCTAAGGTAGTAAAGGGAGAACTGCTGCGATTGTGCTTCTGGCTCATCCAGATAAACACCTCAGTAGAGAAAGCCGAAAACTGACTGTCATGGTGCGGCGAGAGCTGGTCAGCTATTCAGCAAATAATTAAAAATCTCTTGCGAGTTTTTCCACGTTATGCGAAGAACCGGTCTTCACCGGGACGGGCATCTATAGCACCCATGTTCGGACCATCGAACAATACCAGGGGCTTTGCCTACAATCTTATTGTCAAACTCCTATGGCTAAGTGAGAGTAATAAAGCCACATAGTCTGATTGCCTGGTTCACCGCACTAACACCTCCTTCAAGGACCAAGTTGTTGGGTTAAGTGTGTTTTTGTGCTGTTCCGAACACCCCCGTACTATCTACGTGAGGGTATGAACCCGATGACTGGCAAACTCTCAGATTTAATAAATAGCCGCAACGGAGGGAAACTAATTTAAGATGAAACAAGAAAAGTATTATAAAAACGACTTGTTTTCATAAATACAAAGTTTGGGCAGCACATATACATTCATTCAAAAATGATGTCCTTCGAACACTAGCCCTCTACAATGCGGGATACTTCAAGGACGTCGTCGAAATACCGCTCCGGCGTATGGTGCTCCTTGCTTGTGGGCGGTCCCTCGGTTGCAAGATTGGTGGCATTCATCTTTGCCCACTGCACCTTGACGCAAGCAAAGGCCATCCGGGCACCTTCGATACAGACTGGCCGCTTTATGGTGTCAAGCCATGGGTAGGCATCGACTAGCCGCTTCACAAGCCCAAAGTAGCTGCTGGCTATGTGTTTGGCTGGCCAAAGACGGACTATAACGTCCTTCATGGCCAGTTCGGCCACCCTATGCAGTTCGGTCAGCTGCTTCAGCTGATCACTAAGGGGCACTGGATACTCTGGCGCAAGATACTGCGACCAGAACTGCTTCTCTATTGAGCTCCCCTCTTTGGCTTGGAAGAAATCCGCAACATCAGAAAAACTCCGGGGTAGATCCGCAAACACTCCTGGAGAACTCCAAATGCGGGTCAGTAAGGTGTACTTTCTCCTTACAAATTTGCTCTGCATATTAAAGGCCTTACCCGCCGCGATCTGCTTTGCCTCTCGGATCTCCTGACATGCACCTTGGGCTTCAACCCGGGCCTCCTTTGCCCTTTGGAGCTCCGTAGCAAGTTTGGAGTCTCAATCTGACACCTTGCGCTCCAAGGACTCACATTTGCTTATAGCATCCTTGAGCTCTTGTTGGACTTCATCCAACCTCGCTTCATGTTTTCGGCGGGCGACTCGCTCCTTGCCCCCCTCCTTCTTGGCCTCGGCCAGCGCGCTCTTGAGGGCCTCGACCTCAGACGCGTCAACTATGAGCATCATAAAGCTCATTTAGATAACAAATCGGAACTCGTATCATTTCAAATATGCTTTGTTATCGCATACCTTGCTTCTTCTCCAACTTCCGCTTTAGTTCGGACACTTCGGCGGTATACAAGGTTGCCGCTAGCATCGAAGCATGTTCATTAAAAGAGACATATATGTTAGCTCCTGCAAAGCATTATTCGATCCTCTGTTCGGCCTTTCTTCGTGAACGCCGAACAGAGTCTCTGGGATACTATCCATACACAGGCATTCCTTTTGCAAACAGCCAAAAATATATTATGTCACATACCTCAAAGCCTGCTAAAAGGTTGGTATAGGCTTCGTTCAATCCGTTTTTAGCGGACCGAACCTTTTCAACCACCGTACCCATAAGGGTACGGTGTTCCTCCATAATGGAAGCACTCGGAAGCACTTCCACTAGAGTGTCCGGCGCCTCTGGATTGACAAAGGACGCCGGTGGAGATGGCGCAGCCCCTTCTCTCGAAGGAGGCTGCTCGCCCGATTCCGGAGCCGTATGGATCTCCGGAAAAATATTCGGTTGGGGGCCGAAGTGTGCATGGCCCCCGTTGCCAGTCTCCATGGGGGTCGATTTCCCCCTCTTTTCGGCAATAGAGGTATTACCCTCCGTCGCCACCTTCACGGCCTCCCGCACCTCCCCGTGACCTAGACAGGTTCTTCGGGACAACACTTCAGTGTTGTCCATAGCGGTGGCGGATAAACCTGCGGAGGTGACTCGCCTCCATCACGTTAGGCCCTAGCGAGTTCCCAGATGACGATGATCGTTGGGGGAAATCGCGAGTCGGGCTGCAACACGCAATTCAATATGTTAGAACCACAAAGCATGAAATCGGACACATGTACGGTGTCTTCGGATACTTACGATCCGGCCAGGGGCTTCGGCCTGGGGTGCCTCTCGGGGGTGGCGTCGACATCCGATTCGGAATCATCTGAAAGGGAGAGTTTCCCCTTCTTGGACGCCTCCACCTCCAGGTCCTCGAAAGCCGCCCTTTTCTTATTTCCCCCCTTGAGGGGAGAATTGCTCTCTTCTTCCTCTTCTTCTTCGTCATGAGAGGAGAGAGTCTTGGTGTCTTCAGACACAACATCTGTAGTGCCTTTACGATGGAGGGCACCTCTGGTCTCCTTGCCCTTCTTCTTGGCCTTCTTCTCCGGCGCCTGATATGGCGCCGGAACCAGCATCTTCGTCAATAAAGGGATGGCTGGGTCTTCGGGTAGCGGAGCCGGACATTGGATCCGCTCCGCCTTCTGTGTCGAGCCCTATGGGGGTAATGGAAAGTTTAATATATTCCTTGGATTTACAAATTAAAGTTATCATAAAATTTATGGGAGTTGCCAGATGACCGCAGTCGAGGCCGCGGTCTTCGGTCGTTTTCGGCCACGACTTTTGAGCCTTGAAAAGCAGCTTCCATATGTCTTCGTGCGTCGTGCCAAAGAACCTCTACAGGGTTTGAGGACTGGCTGGGTTGCATTCCCACATATGCTGAGTCCGGTGTTGGCAGGGGAGAATCCGGTGAAAAAGCATCATCTGGATCACGCTGGCAAGACTAGTTTTCTTGTCTATCATACCCTTGATGGGATTCTACAGTGTCGTCACCTCATCGGACGACATCCAATCCAGGCCCTTGTTGAGCCATGATGTAAGCCGCATGGGAGGACCAGACTTGAACTCGGGAGTGGTGGCCCATGTGGTGTCACAGGGCTCAGTGATATAGAACCACCCCTGCTGCCATCCCTTGATGGTCTCGACGAAGGTCCCCTTGGGCCAGGTGACATTGGGAAGTTTGCTCACCATGGCGCCGGCGCACTCCGCGTGTTGACCATCAACCACTTTCAGCTTCACCTTGAAGACCTTGAGCCATAGGCAGAAGTGGGGAGGGATGCGGAGGAACACCTCACACACAACGATAAACGCCGAAATATTGAGGAAGGAATTTGGGGCTAGATCATGAAAATCTAACCAATAGTAAAACATGAGACCACGGACGAAAGGATGAAGGGGAAACCCTAGTCTGCAAAGGAAATGAGGGATGGACACTACCCTCTCATTAGGCTCCAGGGTGGGAATGATCTGCTTTTTGGCAGGGAGCCAGTGGACTATGTCCGCAGCCAAGTACCCAGCTTCCCGGAGCTCTTTGATGCTCTCCTCTGTAACAGAGGAAGACAACCACTTGCCCTGCGCTCCAGATCCGGACATGGATAGGGTGTTTGGTGGCAATGGAAAAGATTGGAACTTGGGCGTTGGAGCTCGAATGGCAGATGGGCTGAGGAGGAAGAAGGCGTGGGGTAAAAAGACGGATCATCGTCTTCTTATAAAGGTAGTGGATATCAAGCGTCCCCTCATAAGCCTTAAATCTCGCCTGTTCCCAAGGGGACATGTGAACAGCACGGTTGGATTACCCAAACCCCTATTGATGAGAATCCCGTGATAAGGGGACAGGACCTCTTCTTTGACAAGACGTGTCAATGACCGTACCTCGAAACACGAAGCGGGGGTTGTAAAACGGTTCAGAATACTAATCAGGCCAGGACATAACGCCTCGCCGGGAAAATTGCCTATGGGCATGACTTACTTTGTTTTGAGTATTTTTGCCCTTATAGCTCAAGGTTGTAATTATTAAACAGAGCCGGATACAGCTATTATGTCCGGAGGACTGCTTTGGAGTATTCAGAGAAGGAACCCGCCTTGCAATGCTGAAGACATTCTCCGCGCTGGATACATCATCATTGAAGCCCGATTCAGGGGCTACTGAGGGAGTCCTAGACTGTGGGGTCCTCGTGGAGCCGGCCTATGTGGCATGGGCCGGACTGATGGGCCGTGAAGATACGAGATAGAACACTACAAGAACCAGGAACTTTGCCGTGCGCCACGGCTGACGGCAAAGGTACACATGGCGGACGGCAAAGACCTTTGCCGTCAGCCAGCAAACGGCAACATGTCCGGCTGAACAGGCTACGGCAAAGGCCTCGTTGCCGTCAGCTGGCGGACGGCAAATATGGGAAGGTCTTTGCCGTCCACTGGCGGACAGCAAAGAGCTTGGACGGCACACATTGCAGTTCAGGTCCGTTAAGTGGTTAACGGCATGCTTTGCCGTCAGCCAGCGGACGACAAAGATGCAAAGGCCTTTGTCATCCGCTGGCTGACAGCAAATCTGCCAAATAGGCCAGCCCCTAATTCCCAGGTTGCATAGGTAGCTGCCACGAGGCAGCTTTGCCGTCTGCTGGCGGATGGCAAAGATCTTTGCCGTCTTCTGGCGGATGGCAAAGCTCTTTGCCGTCCGCCAGCGGATGACAAAGTGTCTATACACACACACACACACACACACACACACACACACACACACACACACACACACACATATATATATATATATATATATATAGACACACACACACACATTTCAACAATAAGTTTCCAACAAGAGTTATATACAAGTTTCCAACATTTCCATATATACAATAAGTTTGCAACAGGAGATATCCAACAAGTTTCCAACAAACAACATATCCAACAAGTTTCCATAAATAAAAAGGAAGCACAAGCACAAGTAAAAGTTTGCAACAAGTTTCCATCAATGCTAGCTTCTTCATCTGAAGCAAATATGCAAATTAGGAAAGATGAAAGTTAGAAGAAGAAGAAGACTAGCTATAAGAAAAAGAAGAAGAAGAAGAAGAAGAAAAAGAAGAAGAAGAAGAAAAATAAAAAAGAAGAAGAAGAACAAGAAGAAGAAGATTGCTTCTTCTTCTTCTTCTACTTCCTTCTTCTTCTTCTAACTAAGGTAGTTAAAAATGCCATTTTTTAGCTAAGGTAGGTAAAAATGCTAAGTGTGTAGGTAAATTAAGTAGCTAAGCTAATTATAGATAATTATTGAGATATCCTAGGTTGTTATGCCATTTTCTACCTAAGTGAGCTAATTATGTCGTAAATGATGTAGCTAACCTAGTTATAGATCATTTTTGAGCTATCCTAGGTTGTTATGCCATTTTGTACCTAAGTGAGCTAATTATGTCCTAAGTGAACTAGCTAAGCTAATTATAGTTCATTAATGAGCTATCCTAGGTTGTTATGCCATTTTGTACCTAAGTGACCTAATTATGTCATAAATGAACTAGCTACGCTAGCTATAGACCATTATTCATCTATCCTAGGTTGTTATGCCATTTTCTAGCTAACAAAGCATTTGTTAAGCAAAACACTTGGGAAAACCTACCATGGTCCGGGAGGTGAAGGGCCGGTCGGGGTTGCGTCACCGTGAGATGGAGAAGGATCGGTCGATCCTTTGTGGGAGGCGTGTTGCACAAAAGATCATTTGCAATGTTTAGTTAGCATGATGCACTGAAATGTGAATACCAATTAATGACCATTCAAATGAAACACACTGTGTCCGCTATAGCAATCTGGGGCATCGACGGAGGGGTCTGGCCGGTTTTCTCGCACACGGACTGCACATTTTGTTAAACATTACATGCATGATTTGCCTAGTATGTGGTACAAACTTACCACGAGGAGCTCGTATAGGGCCCAGTGACTCGCGTCGTTCCAGTTCCTCGCCGCCTCCATCATATTTGTCGTCCTCTCCACCATCTCCCACACCCTCTCCGTCACCTGCCTGGTTGCCTCCACCACAAGCTCCTGGGCCTAGCCTCGATAGCGAGATCAATTGGCCATGATCGAGGTGGCATCTCGGGAAGAGACTTCATCTGCCGCTTCTTGATCTTCGGGAGAGACTTCTAGGATAACGAATGACTCCATCCCCAATGGCTACGTGTCCATGTTTTCTCCCATCACCAGATAGCATAACCAGCTCAGGATCAAAAGGACTCTGGCTCGGGTTGAAGTCATCGCCTTTCATCTCCTTCCCCCAGTCTCTGTACCTCACAAGCTTGTTGTGGGAGGAGATGTTGGTGAAGCTATCTGGATCATTCAGGTCATCCTCCGAGAATTCGTTGGCCTTCTTGTACGGGGCAGTATGGGCCATGGCACAGAGGTCGTACAGCGGCGGCACCTCCACCTTGTTGTGTTTTTCCTGAAAGAGAGGAACAGGCATAAATTAGTAATTAAAGCTAGCATGAAGAATGAAGTTGCATGAATCGAACCACATACCTAGTGATCCCCGTACTCAAACAGGTTGGAGCTCCCTTGATGGTGTGTCACACCACACATCTGGGCATGCTTGTCCCTGGCCTTATGGTGGGCGGCTAGCCATTCGGGAGAGCACCACTCATTCACCAACCTCTCCCAACAGTCCATCTTATCCGCACACCATCTCGGGGGCACCTAAGTTAGACAAAAGAGAAATTTCAGCGCTACGCCTACGAATCAAATCAAGGAAACTGGTACAAGGCCTTAAGAATAGATAATTACCTTCATGTACATGTCCTCATTCAGATACTTGAGGCGGCACTTCTTCTTCTCCCTCCTGATGTTAGTTGAGGCGTAGTAGTCTCGGACAGCCTGGACCCGAGCCTCGTGCCGTGTGTTCTGAAGTAGGCGCTTGCACTCAGCTTCGAGAACCATAGCCGCGTCCGCCTCGTGTTCCTCAAGACACATGTAGAAGGTCTGCAATCAAACAATACAACACCGATCATTAGTACAATCACTAGGTACTGTTGATTTTTAATTATGTAAAGGAGAACTTACCCAAAACCGTCGTCTCACAATGTCGGCCACTATCTCGCACACGACACCGTCGACCCTCTCCCCCGGCGGGGCCGGGGCAGCCTAGTACAGCTCCCAGGTGATCGCTAGCTGTGGAATCTCACCCTCACCGGGCAACGTGACCCACCCCGGGAAGTGGTGTCGGACTATAGTGCCAAGGACCTGGTTGGGCCTGCAGGCTCTGAATGTACCCAACCCCTGCAGTATGACAAGGCCAACACATTAGATATTAATTTGAACAAACATGAAGGCAAAATGTTAAAAAGAGTAAATTAATGCACACACTTCTCCCCGTTAGGCTGAATCAACCACCTCTGGTCGCGGGTCACCAGCATAGATGGTAGCTTAGTACCACCATGCTGGTAGACCTTCTTGCCCTCCTCAACCCGCTCGCTCTCGCTATAGATATCCTCAGATAAGGTCTCCTCGAGATCATCATCATGGTTGCTAGTCTCCGGAGTCACGTGTGATGAAGACTGTGGGACCCTAGTCTCCTGGGAGGAAGACTGTGGGACCCGAGTCTCCTGGGAGGAAGACACTGGGACCCGAGGCTCGTCGATCCATGGCTCGATGACCAGAGGCTCGTCATCCTAGGGCTCGTGGCCCGGAGTCTGACACGGGTCTAGGTCAGACGGGTCCACCTGAGACGGAGCACTCCAGTGGTCCGGAGACTCAGCGGGGGTGGCAGCGAGGAAGGAAGAACAACCTTTCTACCTCTGCCAGCGCCCCGTCCACCTCTACCCGCACCCCTCTTCTTCCCACGACCTCCTCTACCGGTCGAAGAAGAAGTGCCCGCCGAAGGTGCTGGGGGGGTGCATGGTGTCTACCAGTGCCCTCCGAAGGTTCTCTGGTCGAATACAACACCCCTCCCACGCACCGGGGTAGGAGGCTCGGAGCGCTCTCGACCCAAGCCCGCCATCTGTCAACACCTGCAATGAGAAAGAGTAAACAAAATTAGTACAACATAAACTTAATAAAAAATTAGTGTGTATCATCATCATGAACATAATAAAAAACAATTGGGGTGTCGTGTTGGGGGTCGAGGTGTCGGTGGTGTCGTGTCAGGGTGTTGTGTCGGGGTCGGGGTGCCCCTCGGCAACCCTCAACCATCGGCAACCCGCGGGGGTCTGGGTGTCGTGTCAGGGGTCGGGGTGTCGCGGGTGTCGTGTCGAAGGTCGAGGGGTCGGGGTGTCAGGGTGTCGTGTCGAGGGTCGAGGGTTCGGGGTGCCATGGTCGAGGGTCGAGGGGTCGGGGTGTCGGTGGTGTT
>NC_041386.1:726115102-726167130 GCF_002162155.2 Triticum dicoccoides
ACGGGCGGCGCTCCTCGGGGGTCGTCGACCCGCGGCTACGGCAGGGAGGCTCGGGAGGGGGTGGGGAGGCAGGAAGGGGGCAGCGACGGGGCGGGGAGGGGGCGACGACGCAGGGAGGGTGCGGCAGCCACGGCAAGGGGAGGGTCTGGCGGCGAAGGCGCGGGAAGGGTGCAGTGGCGACGGTGTGGGGTGGCACGAGAGGGAGGAAGAAAGAGGAGAGGAGACAGAGAGAGGGCGACGATGGGGACATGGCCATTAAGTCAATTTTGAAGCTTTGCCGCCCGCCCCACCTTTGCCGTCTGCTAGCGGACGGCAAAGAAGGATTTGCCGTCTGCTAGCGGACGGCAAAGAGGGGCCCCGTTAGGGGTTGACAGCCAGTGGGCCAAACCCCCTCTTTGTCGTCCGCTAGCTGACGGCAAAGAGATGGCTCATGGCAAAGCCAACCTTTGCCGTTCGCTACCTCTTTGCCGTCCGCTTTCTGCTGGCTTATGGCAAAGCCTACCTTTGTCGTCAGCTAGCGGACGACAAAGAGTGGGGGACAGCAAATCTGCTGATTCTAGTAGTGGAAGGCCCTCCCTCGTGTCCGGATGGGACTCTCCTTTGCGTGGATGGCAAGCTTGGCATTCGGATTTTGCACCTTCCTTTCTCTGTAAACCGACTCTGCACAACCCTAGGTCCCTCCGGTGTATATATAAACTGGAGGGTTTAGTCCGTAGGGGAGAATCATAATCATATAGGCTAGACATTTAGGGTTTAGCCATTACGATCTTGAGGTAGATCAACTCTTGTAACCCCTGTACTCATCAAAGTCAATCAAGCAGGAAGTTGGGTATTACCTCCATCAAGAGGGCCCTAACCTTGGTAAACATCGTGTCCCCTGCGTCCTGTGACCTTCAATCCCTAAACACACAGTTCGGGACCCCCTACCCGAGATCTGCTGGTTTTGACACCAACATACACGATGCATCTGGTAGATACTAGAGTGCCGGTTCAACAAGTGTCACTGCTGAATCAAGCATTAAATCCCCTGACAAATATATGAACGTGTAATTCATATGTCCAATTGTATGATAGACCAGAATATCAAGCGCATCAATATCGGATGAAACATCGGAGGATTCATTCGAGACACGATCCATACACTTGAACAACATTGACACACCATTGATACCGATATGCCAGTTGATGTTCACAACCTTGGCATAGCCAAAGTTTTGAAAAATGAATAAGTATGTGGATGTATGCGGATTTCAAACTAGCGCCTTGGTGTATTTTCATCCTAAGAAAAATCAACACATGTATTTTGTCTCTATGTCATCATTTTACTTAACTAGTTTAGCACAGGCGCATCACTCGCAAGGTGATGCGTGCTTGAACAAGCTCAACTGCACATCTTAGGACTAACATTTTCTTCAAATCTTATCCTTGAATTCCCAATGCCTCTTAATCCCATATGCTTCTTTCACACTTTTTTCATACCTTTAATACTAGCTCTTCTTTTCACTCCATTTGCCACAAAATATGAATGCGATTGGAAGTTTTGGAACTACTAAAACTCAATGCTACTTCCCGAGAGAAGACAGAGTGGTATATATGCACACATCATATACAAAATAATGGTCATGGTTGGTAGTTGTTGGATCAATGCTATTTTGCATTAAATTCATGTCCTGGCCATTCCGTAAACTCTACCAAAAGAATTCGACAATAACCAGACTTATACCAAGTGAACATCAAGTTCAAATATACTATAGTAGTTGATATTTCAAATATCAAAAATCATATGCCTATGAAGCCTTCATCCTACAAGTATGGGTGAGAATAATAATCGCCCTTGACCATATTGAAGTTTTGACAACTTGGAGTAAACATATATATGTGAAATATACGCTAAATGAATGAGTACGTCGAGCACAATAAATACCATCACAACATTACATGCCTTCTACAAACTAGAAAGCACATTCTACGTGGATCACTACTAAAACCAGGTATTAAATCCCTGAATCGAGAAATCTATGAAAGTGTAATCCAACCATCAAATTGTATGATAGACTAAAATATCAAGTAAATTAATACTGGCTGACATACCGATACCAATATGACGGCCGATATTCAGAAGCTTGGCATATATATTTTTTAGAAAAAATGTCATATGGGTCATTCATCCATTCTTTCAAAGTACCATCCCCTCCGATTATATTAGTCCATGCATAACCCCGACCACGCGTACTAGTGAGAATGAATTTTGATAAATCTTGGACATTTTGGACCATCTTCTTTCGTCATCACTAAATTTTTTTGATAAATCTACGGATTTCAGGTCCATTTTTCTTTCTTCTTAATTAGGGACTCCATTTTAGGAAGGGAAATTGATGACTAGAAAATTCACCGGCACCGTGACGCGTCATTAAAGCAGCACGCGATGCGGCATTGGAACGTGTCGTCCCTCGGTAGGGCGACTCGTGTTGGGCCTTGATACGTCTCCAACGTATCTACTTTTCCAAACACTTTTGCCCTTGTTTTGGACTCTAACTTGCATGATTTGAATCTTATATTTACTAATTGGAGGCACCATACGAGGTTCCACATTAATCCTCAATAACTAAGAATTTGGTCCATCCGATCTCCAAATTAGCAATTTGTAGCCGTAGATGAGATAGATCATAGAGTCCTCACCAATTGTCCCACGTGCTCTTCCTTTTGACAAAAAAAATACTGTTTTACGTGATGGTTTGGTGAAAAGAAAAAACTGATAGCCGAGACAAATCAGAGTCCTCACCAATTGTTCCACGTGCACATCCTTTTCAAAAACAACTTTTCACATGATGGTTTGGTTAAAAGAAAAAAAACTCTTTCACGAGATGCACAATATATCTCAGGAAGACCCTCCCTCGCCGGATACTTCCTCCCCCAATCCTTCCCCACCAAGGAACCAAGGCGTCCTCCACCATCAGCTAGGGCTGAGTCTCCTCCCCCGCGATCCGGCGTTCCTGCTCCTGTCCCTCCTCGAGTCTTCACACGTATCATCCAAAAACAATCCAAGCATCCTCTCAAGATCGCCTTCCTATGCAACCTTTGAATCCACCATGCCCCAGACATGATGCAATCAATCTTTCCTGAGGAGGCCTTTCCAATGTCAGCTTGCATGCCCAGACAAAACAATGATGGACAAAGATGTGGTGGAGAAGCCCGTGCAAAGGCAGTTTGTTCCAGATCGGCGAGCCTCCATTGTTGGTGAAGCTGGAAATAATCAACTGCTGCAAGTATGCAAGGAAAAAGGATGGAGTGGATTTTCGATTTTCAATTTTATGGACGATATGGTGGAGAAGGCCGTGCAAAGGTTGTTTGTTCCCGATCAGGGAGCCTCCATTGTTGGTGAACCTGCAAATAATCAACTGCCGCAAGTATGCAAGGAAAAAGGATGGAGTGGATTTTCAATTTTCAATTTTTATGTTGCCATCTAGCAATTTGAGACTTGGTCTCCAATCAGCAAGTCAGCCTATTTGTTTTGTGGGATTTTGGTGAAGTGTGTCATTTGGTTTCAGGCCTGTCGAGATAGGTATTGTAATATGGGTAAGATTTGCAGTTTATGTGCCATCCAATTTAGAAATTCAGTTCACCAAATACTGGGACGTACTTGCGCACAAACTCGATCACCTCCTCTAATTCTGTTAAGAAGTGGATAAGTTGTTTTAGCACCTCCGCTAATTCTGTTAAAAAATTATGTTTGTTTTCATGAATCTGTTCTTTCAACTATGCCCAACTAATTATCCAATAGGATTTGCGTACCATAGAAGCACAAACTACACTTTGTTCTGATTTAACTTTTTGATAGTACTGTTTGCAAACATGGAGCGTATATGCATTCAAGAGGCCAAGAAGTTATCACCATAGAAGTATTTGTTGGAAGTAAAACCAACAAATTTATGCAAGTAAACCTCTTGGCAAAGACTAGCAGCAAAGTTGTTCGCCTCCTCGACAGTCCTCAAATTCATTGTGGGACGCTCCTACGCCCATTCAGCAGGAAAAAGTAGCTGTGTGCACTTATAATTCTCTGTTCCAGATAAATTTTACTCATATATACTCTGTTACCCTTCCCTGATTGTTCATGCTATGTGCACAACTATAAATCTTTAGTTCTCTCATTAATTCTATACTTCAGCAGCAAATGGTTATAGCTAATGCTTAATCAGTTATTATTATTTTTCCCATCTTTTCCAGGTTTCGTATAGGAAAATAGACTAATGTTTTCTGTTATTTCTTGCAGCTGCTTAATTACGTATCCAGTTTCCAGTTGATGCACTTCTTTGAAAAAGGTTGCCAGTCTGTGTAGATTAGTATTTGATGAGTTAATAGGAACTTTTTGGGTATTCGTATATGTTCAGTTATGCGATATAGAAATGGAATTTTTAATATATCCATACGTGCAGTATATCATATTATGTAGTATTCTGCGGAACAACATCTCATTGAATATATCCATACGTGCAGTATATCATATTACATTTTTCTTATACAGAAACAAATTATTTCCATATACTTTGATGCTTCCCATAGTTGTTTGATCCCAGGAAACAACCAATGGCCAAGAAATTATATTTTACAATGTACTTAGTGACCTTGCTGTTTAAAAAATAGACACCGAGGATCACTTTTACATATTTTTTCTAAAACTTGTTTGGACGCTTTGCAGAAAATAATGAACACAATTCCTGACCCATGAACGACAGTTTGTGTGCCTTATCTCCATCTCACAGATCTATCTTCTATCGGAAGAAATATATCTGTTCCTTCTACTTCCAAGACAGATGTAATATTTGTAGTTTAAATGGGAAATCTATATAAGTTTTATGAATATGTTCTGTTAAATATGCCCTTTGCTAGAAAGAGTGAGAGCACAAAACTACGGTGGGCAGATTGTACGGGTAAGACAGTGAGTAATGATGTAAATTTAGCTGGCCACCAATGGTTCATTGATTACTCCTAAATAACATATATGTGCCATTTAATCTTAAATAACTGTAAGAGACTATTTTCTATATATTGGAGTGCATGTTCGCTCACCCAAAAAAGGAGTTTGCAATTATGCAGTAACATTCTAACTGATGCCTCCTATCTCCCGTTTCTTTTGATTTTTGATGTGCACGCGTCAATTTTAGCTGGAAACTTATTGGCATGGGTGGTCAACAGACACAACAATGACACTACTGTATGACGAACAAGACTGCATCTGTGCTGAGAATGGTCATAATTCTCATGTTGGGGAGCCTGGAGACTGCTACACATGTTCCTCCATTCTTTGGCAGCAATAAAGAAGATAAGGCAGACATGGCATCTACTGTATCACCCAGACTTGGTATACAGACGTGAATATAGTTATAAATCAAGATCACATATTGTGCTCACGTCCCAATGTGTTGTAGGAACCGATTAACATGTCATGTTTGTTAGTCATTCTAACATGTTTGGCTTAGATCTGTAAAAAACATGTTTGACATAGATGAAGCTTCATTGTGCCTACCATTCTCTCAGCATTTAATTCACATCACACTTTAAGTTCTGATCGAAGAGTCATCTGAGTTGAGTACAATGGTAAAGCTCATATGTGTCAAGTACCCCATGTCTAAATTGATGTAGAAGAATTCACAATATTACGGCCTGATACAAACCGGATAATTTGCAATTAGGAATAAACATGGTTGACATGTCATGTTATGTTCCTAAATATCTCAACACACAATAATTGTTATTAGCTTACTATAGTTTATAGGAAACAATGCAGGGTAGATTATGAAACAAGGAGGTACCCAATATGTCGTTCCAATATTTAGTTCCTAAGGTAACATAATTATTGTAAATACTTATAAATAAATCCAATTTACAGATATGCATTTGGCCTTCACGCTTTACTGCTTTTGGATGGTTTGTTGATCATGTTGAGAAAATAAATTAAATTCTTAAAAATAATTTGAGGAATCTAGAAGAAAAATTGGTTTGGTGGGCTCCGATGAAAGTACTATATTGCAAATAACATTAGTGAATACCCAGTATTTTATGAATTTTGAAAAAAAACATACTAGCCCGTGCTGCTGCACGGGTTGACGACTAGTGAAACTAACCCGGAATAACGTTGTTTTCAGCAGAACTGCCATGATGTTGTTTTATGTGTAGAAAAGAAAAGTTCTCGGAATGTCCTGAAAATCCACGGAGGCACTTTTTGGAATTAATAAGAATTTTTGGGCGAAAGAAATACACCAGGGGGCCCACACCCTGTCCACGAGACAGGGGGCGCCCCCCCTATAGGGCGCGCCCTCCTATCTCGTGGGCCCCCTGGACCTCCACCGACCTCAACTCCAGCTCCATATCTTCCGTCTCGGGGATAAAAAATCAGAGAGAAAGTTTCATCGCATTTTATGACACGGGGCCGCCGCCAAGCCCTAATCTCTCTCGGGAGAGCTGATCTGGAGTCCGTTCGGGGCTCCGGAGAGGGGGATTCGTCGCCGTCATCATCATCAACCATCCTCCATCACCAATTTCATGATGCTCACCGCCGTGCGTGAGTAATTCCATCGTAGGCTTGCTGGACGGTGATGGGTTGGATGAGATTTACCATGTAATCAAGTTAGTTTTGTTAGGGTTTGATCCCTAGTATCCACTATGTTCTGAGATTGATGTTGCTATGACTTTGTTATGCTTAATGCTTGTCACTAAGGCCCGAGTGCCATGATTTCAGATCTGAACCTATTATGTTTTCATGAATATATGTGTGTTCTTGATCCTATCTTGCAAGTTTATAGTCACCTATTATGTGTTATGATCCGACAACCCCGAAGTGACAATAATCGGGATACTTCTCGGTGATGACCGTAGTTTGAAGAGTTCATGTATTCACTATGTGTTAATGCTTTGGTCTGGTTCTCTATTAAAAGGAGGCCTTAATATCCCTTAGTTTCCACTAGGACCCCGCTGCCACAGGAGGGTAGGACAAAAGATGTCATGCAAGTTCTTTTCCATAAGCACGTATTACTATTTACGGAATACATGCCTACATTACATTGATGAACTGGAGCTAGTTTTGTGTCACCCTATGTTATAGCTATTACATGAGGAATCGCATCCGGCATAATTATCCATCACTGATCCATTGCCTACGAGCTTTTCACATATTGTTCTTCGCTTATTTACTTTTCCGTTGCTACTGTTACAACTACTACAAAAACCCAAAAACTATTATCTTTACTTTTGCCACCGTTACCATTACTATCATACTACTTTGCTACTAAATAGTTTGCTGCAGATACTAAGTTATCCAGGTGTGGTCAACTGCTAATACTCAAGAATATTCTTTGGCTCCCCTTGTGTCGAATCAATAAATTTGGGTTGAATACTTTACCCTCGAAAGATGTTGCGATCCCCTACAGTTGTGGGTTATCAAGACTAATTTCTGGCGCCGTTGCCGGGGAGCATAGCTCTATTCTCTGAGTCACTTGGGATTTATATCTGTTGATCACTATGAAGAACTTGAAAGACGCTAAAACCAAGATTTATCCCTCAACTAGAAGGGGAGGTAAGGAACTGCCATCTACCTCTGCACTAGATTCTCCTTCTATTATGAGTAAGCTTGCGACACCTAAACCTGCTACTGCTATGAATTCTGATATGTCGCATGTTATTGATGATGCCACTTCTGCTATGCATGATGAAACTACTTCTGTGCGTGATACTACTTTGCCATTAGGTGAATTTCTTGATGAATAACTTGCTAGAGTTAGGGGGAATGAATTTATTGAAGATGCTATTATTGATGATAGTGATGATGAAAATTCTCCCAATGATTATGTATTGCCTGTTGTTCCTGAGGGTTATGTTATGAATGAAGAAGCTGCTAGATCTATCTTTGCTTGCAATGATAGATATGATCTTAAGAAATTATTAGCTAAATGGAAGCAGCAGTCTCTTAATGCTAGAATGAAACCTGACCCTGCTTTTGCTACTTCACCTATCTGTGTTACTGATAAGGATTATGAATTCTCTGTTGATCCTGAGATTATTACTCTAGTTGAATCTGATCCTTTTTATGGCCTTGAATCTGAAACCATTGTGGCACATCTTACCAAGTTGAATGATATAGCTACCCTGTTCACTCATGATGAAAGATCTCGCTATTTGTATATCCCTAAGATTTTTCCGTTCTCGTTAAAGGGTGATGCTAATAGTTGGTATAATTCTCTTGCTCCTGGTTGTGTGCGTAGTCCCCAGGATATGATTTATTACTTCTCTGCCAAATATTTCCCTGCTCATAAGAAACAAGCTACCTTGCGGGAAATATATAATTTTGTGCAAATCAAAGAAGAGAGTCTCCCACAAGCTTGGGGAGGCTTCTCCGGTTACTTAATGCTTTGCCTGATCATCCTCTCAAGAAAAATGAAATACTTGATATCTTTTATAATGGACTAACCGATGCTTCGAAGGACTACTTGGATAGTTGTGCTGGTTGTGTTTTCAGGGAAAGAACAGTCGACGAAGCTGAATTACTACTGAATAATATGTTGACTAATGAAAATAATTGGACTCTTCCTGAGCCAATTCCTGAGGCAATTCCTGAATCAATTGTGCCTATTCCTAAACCCACTCCAAAGAAGAGAGGTGTTTTATTTATCAGTCCTGAAGATATGCAAGAGGCAAAGAAATCAATGAAAGAAAAACGTATTAAAGCTGAAGATGTTAAGAATTTACAACCTATTGAAGAAATACATGGTCTTAATATACCGTCTGCTGAAGAACCACATTGTCTTGATAACCCGACACAGGTAGTAAAGGTAAATTCTCTCTATAGATATGATAAAGATGAAATCCCATCTACTAAATTTCATAGCCCTTGCTTAGATGAATTTGATGACTTTATGGCTAGACAAGAAAGTTTTAATGCTTATGTTGGTAGAGAGTTAAAGAATAATGCTTTCGAGATAGGACGCGTGAGCGATAACTTGGCTAGAGTTAAAGGTGAACTCCAACTCATTAGCAAATATGCGTCTATGGTTGCTACTCAAGCTGAGCAAGTACTTAAAGCTCAAAATGATTTGCTTGAGGAATTAAATAATAAAAATGACTTTGTTGTTAGAGTGGCTACTAGAACTGGTAGAATGACTCAGGAACCTTTGTATCCTGAAGGCCACCCTAAGAGAATCGAGCAAGATTCTCAGAGAAATAATTTAGAGGCACCTAGTTCTTCTAAAAAGAAGAAAAAGAAAAATGATAGGACTTTGCATGCTTCTAGTGAACCTACTGTAGACACACCTGAGAATCCCAATGATATTTCTATCTCTGATGCTGAAACACAATCAGGTGATGAACATGAACCTAGTGATAATGTTAATGATAATGTTCATGTTGATGCTCAACCTAGCAAAAACAATGAAGTAGAGGTTGAACTTGTTGTTGATCTTGATAACCCACAATCAAAGAATCAACGTTATGACAAGAGAGATTTTGTTGCTAGGAAGCACGGTAGAGAAAGAGAACCATGGGTTCAGAAACCCATGCCCTTTCCTCCTAAACCATCCAAGACAGAGGATGATGAGGATTTTGAGCACTTTGCTAAAATGATTAGACCTATTTTCTTACGTATGCGCTTAACTGATATGCTTAAAGTAAATCCTTATGCTAAGTATATGAAGGATATCATTACAAACAAAAGAAAGATACCAGAAGCTAAAATTTCCACCATGCTTGCTAATTACACCTTTAAGGGTGGAATACCAAAGAAACTTGGAGATCTAGGGGTACCGACTATACCATGCTCCATTAAACGAAACTATGTTAGGGCATCTCCAGCCGTTCGGCCCCCCAGGGCGCCTAAATAGAGCGGCCTGGGGGCAGGCCGGCGCTAGTTCGGCCCCTGGGGGCGACCTAGCTCCCAGTCACGCCCCCACGCGCCGGCCCCAGGATGCGGGAAATTTAAACTTGGTCGTTCCCTCTCTCAAAAGATGCCTCAAATCCGGCGATCGGACGTAGTCTGGCGTTACAAAAAACAGAGCGCCACCGCCGCAAGTTCGCGTGCGCAACGATTCACTCGGCAGGTTCGGCTCCAGGCGTTGGCGGAGTCGGCGTGCGCGGGCTCGTCGGTGTCGGAGCTGCTTCGGTGCTGGGCTGCGTCGGCGTGGCTTCGGCACTGCTGGGCGGCGATGTAGAGGCGTCGTTCGGGCTTGGCGTCCGTGTGGTCGTGGGCGTCGTCGGCGTTGCCGTCGGCAGCTCGTTCAGGATGAGACCGCGCTGCACCAGGTACCTAGCCTTGAGCTTCTCGTCGTTGCTCTGGAGCATGTCCGCCCCGCCCATCAGAAAAGCCATGTCGGTGTTCCTCTTCTTCGCGGCGACGTTCGTCCGGAGCAGGTCGAGCTTGATGGCGTTGTTCTTCATTAGCGACGACCACCGCGCCTCGGTCTTCTCTTCACGTAGGACGGCCCGGGCCTGGGCGTCGGCGAGGCAATGCTCGATGGACTCCTGCACTCGCGCGGTTGCCGCGTCGGCGCTTTTCCCCTTCTTTGCCAATTTGTGGCCGTCCGGCCGCCCCTCTGACGTGCCCGGAGTCGTCGCGTCCGGCTTGTATGTCTCCTTGGCCTTGTCGAGGGCACGTCGGACTTTGGCCCACTTCTCGCACTTGTCAATGCGCTTGTAGACGTGGAGGTGCTTGAAGTCGGCGTCTTGGTTGTCGCCCCGATACATGGCGAACATACGCAGCAGCTGCGCGGAGGGACGAACAGTTGGCGGGCGGCGGGCGTAGGGGACGAAGATATGCGGGCGAACAGCGTGCGCACCTGATCCTCAATGCTGGTGCCTCTCTCTAGGCGAGCCGCGACCTCCTCGACGCTCTCCGGGCATAGGCGGCGGGCGGCGAGTAGGTGTATGGAGGGTACTGCACGCCGACGAAGGCGGGCGAGGGCGTGCGCGTAGCGGGGTGACCATGAGGGAAGGTCACGTTTGGGTTGAACCCACCGTGCGCGTCGCCGTCGGTGTAGCCGGGCGACGATGAACCTCATGGAGATCTGGCGCCTTGCTGTCCCCAGGGCGCGTACTGGGCGTGGCTGACGACGGGTGGATTCATCCCCGCCTGGTCGACCGATGAGGAAGACGCCGCCGCGCGCGCCGCGTTGTCGCGGGCCTTCTTGGCTATGACCCTGTTCCGCCTGTCGGCGGTGACTGCTTCGCGCCGCTGAACTTCCACCCTCCACTCGGCGTTCGACAGGGCCGGTGGCTTTGATGGCGGCGCCCTCGGCTTCCTCTGCTTCGGCTGGGCCACGACGCCAGTCGCGGTTGCCGCCGCGCGCGGCATGGAGTACTTCTTCGGCGGCATGGCGTACTTCTTCGCGGCGAGCGGGAGGGGTTTGGCGGGAGAAAGGGAGAGAATGGCGGGAGGAAGGCGAGCGAGCGGGAGAGATGCGAGGGAAAAGTGTCAAGAAATGGCGGGAAAAGGCCCTCGGGTCGCCTCCAGGGCGGGCCCACGCGCCTTTTTCGCTTGTGCCGGCTCCCCAAGCGCCCCCCAGGGCGGCGGGTTCGGCCTGGGTCCGCCGGCACCAATTTTGGCACGAGCCGGCGAAAAACGGGCTTCTGGGGGCGCGACTGGGGCCTTTTTTTGGCGCCGGCGCGGCAAAATCGCCTGGGGAGGGCCTGTTGGGGGTGCGGCTGGAGATGCCCTTAGAACTGCTTTATGTGATCTGGGAGCCGGTGTTAGTGTTATACCTCTCTCTTTATATCGTAGACTTGAATTGAATAAGTTGACACCTACTGAAATATCTTTGCAAATGGCTGATAAATCAACTGCCATACCTATCGGTATTTGTGAGAATGTGCCTGTTGTGGTTGCAAATGTCACTATCTTAACGGACTTTGTCATTCTTGATATTCCCGAGGACGATAGTATGTCTATTATCCCTGGTAGACCCTTTTTGAATACTGCAGGGGCTGTTATTGATTGCAACAAAGGCAATGTCACTTTTCATGTTAATGGTAATGAGCATATGGTACACTTTCTGAGGAAACAATCTCAAGTTCATAGCATCAATTCTATTGGAAAAGTTCCAACTATCATTATTGGAGGTTTTGAATTTCCTCTCCCTACTGTCAAGAAAAAGTATGATATTCTTATTGTTGGGGATTTTTATATCCCCGTTGAGGTAACTTAGTGTTATTTGAAATTTCTCCGGTTCCGTGTTATTCGGAATGAGTTTGTTAACAAGACTTGATCAACCTTGTTAGTGGATTCATTTTGATGATCATGAGATGGATGAAACTAGAAGGCACAACCTTGTGTACCCTCTTTTTACTTCTTGTTATTTAAAATAAATAAAGCAAAAATAGTATTATCCGTCTGTTTTTTGAGTTTTCCGTGCAATAAAAAATAACCCGAAAATAAAAGTGCTCCAAATGCCTGCAAATTCGGTATGATTTTTTATGGATTATTTGAGGATTTTAAGCACTGAAATCACTGCAGGAGGGGCAAGCACCAGGCCACGAGAGTGGAGGGCACCACCCCCCCTATAGGGCGCGCCTCCCTGTCTCGTGGGCCCCTGGTGGCCCCCCTCCACTTATGTCAACACCCACACACTTCATCTTCTACCCAAAAAAATCCCCATCCAGCTCAAGCATGAGTTCTAGCTCATTTTGCTGCGATTTTCGATCTCCTTGCTCAAAGCTCCACTCACAAAACTGCTTTGGGAGATTGTTGCTTGGTATGTGACTCCTCCATTGGTCCAATTAGTTTTTGTTCTAGTGCTTTATTCATTGCAAATTTTTGCTATCTTGGTGACCATGTTCTTGAGTTTGCATGTTAAAGTTATGAGGTCCCAAGCATTTCTAACGCATGATATAGGCTCTAGGCATTTGTAGGAGTAGTTGCTACCATTCTTGTTAAGTTTTATTCGCTTTTATTTTGAAGTTACTAAAATTTCAGAAATTTTCAGAAAATGTTAAGGAAATTTTTGAGGGGCTCTTCTAGCCAAGGCTCTCAGGAAAAACAAGCCAAAGAGAAGGAAAAAGCCAAGTATAATCTTCCTCGCTTAGCGGAAGTGCGGGCGTGTGAATGGCCATGCAATGATTTCTTGAAAGAAGCTGGAATTCATGAAGATTTTTATTCTTTGATCAATATTGCAGGCCTCACCGATTTCATCAACGACCGGATTGATCAGTATCTTTTACTCACTAATACATTCGTGCAAAACTTTTCTTTATTATCCTAAGAAGTCACCGCCTGCAGTATCATTTCATTTATATGATGAATTTAGAGGAATGTATTTACGTAATTTTTGCGCGGTGTGTAGGATACTTTATGAGGGAGAATTAGAGGAACCCCATCATAAAGATGTGGATGGCTTTGTTAACACTATAGTTGTAGAGGAGCCAAAGAAGGGTTCCGAGGCAAAAGTCTCTAGCATACACTTTCCTGATTTACGCTACTTTGCTATATTTGCTAGTAGATGCTTGATTGGTCGTGGAAATAGTGGAAACTTAAGTGTTCCTGATATTATCATTCTTCAACATGCCTTGCTTGGAGACAATACTTTTAGTATGGGTGCCGTCGTTGCTAAATGGCTAGCCCTGAGTCATACAAAAGGCCCCATATTTGGAGGTATCTATGTTGCACGCCTTGCTAGGCATTTTCAGATACCCATTAGGCATCTTGAGAAAGAGGAGACAATATTGCCTCCTCACATTTTAGATTACAAGAGCATGGTAGCACACAAGTTTATTGTCGACAACAAAGAGAGGATGCTCTTGTATAAACTTAGATTCAATAAGAAACACATTGAGATTATTATTTTGCCTGCGCCTCTATTGTTTGATTTGCTTGCAGAAAAATTTCTCGTCACACCGGAAGCGGTGAACATTCATTGAGCTCAAGTTTTTACTCCAGAACCACTAGTGCAGAACCGGCCTTTAGTGACGGTTCGTGACGGCCTTTAGTAGCGGATCATCAGTCCAGTGGGATCCGGAGATGACCAGCCAGTGGTATCCTGATTACACCTCTCATTACACCGAAGAGAGTAGCGGCGGTCCCTGGTATTAGACCGACTTAGGCCAAAAGCCTAAGCTTGGGGGAGTACGTATTTCTCACTGACTTTACATTCATGTTCACACGCTAGTTGTCGGTGCTCATACTCTTTCATTGTATTATCCTTGTTAGTTTAAAATTCCTTTTTGTAGTTTTCTTCTTGTGTGTTTGATAAATCTTGAGAAAAAACCAAAAAAATCAGTTAGTTTAATTTCCATGCTTGTAGTAGAAATTAAAATGAAAACCCAAAAAGCTTTCTAGTTCTTCTTTCTTGTTGGGAGATTTCCCGTGTAAATAGTTTTTATTTTCTTTTATTTACTTCGGGGGTCGAGAAGACCATATTGAAAATGTTTAGTGGCTCTCATATGCATGATTATTTATTTAACTTAGAGTTATTGATTGTCTTCTCTTTTGAGTTGAATGCTTGCAGATTCCAGCTTAGTCCAATGCACGTGCACTATTATTATTATACACATCGTTCGGTCGCACAAGTGAAAGGCAATAATGACGATATAAGATGGACTTATTGGGATGAAAGGAGCTGGTATGAACTCGACCTCTCTTGTTTTTGTAAATATGATGAGTTCATCGTTCTTGAGTCAGCTTATTATGAAGTAAACATATTTGCAATAACATTTAGAGATTATAGTTGCTTGTGCCATGCTTGATTAGCTTTGAGTTATAATGGTTTACCTTGCATGCCAACATGCTATTAGAATGATTATGATGTGGTATGATGGGATGGTATCCTCCTTTGAATGAATTGAGTGACTCGACTTGGCACATGTTCACGCATGTAGTTGAATCAAATCAACATAGCCTTCACGATATTTATGTTCATGGTGGATTATATCCTACTCCCGTTTGTATTCCGTGTGAATTAGTTTTAATGCATGTTTATGACTGTTGTCGCTCTCTCAGTTGGTCGCTTCCCAGTCTTTTGCTAGCCTTAACCTGTACTAAGCGGGAATACTGCTTGTGCATCCAAAATCCTTAAACCCCAAAGTTGTTCCATATGAGTCCACTATACCTTCCTATATGCGGTATTTACCTGCCGTTCCAAGTAAATTTGTATGTGCCAAACTCCGAACATTCAAATGAAATTCTGTTTTGTATGCTCGAGCAGCTCATGTTACAACTAGGGTTGCCTATATCTTCCATGCTAGGTGGGTTATTATTCTCAAGAGGAGTGTACTCCGCTCCTCATTCACGAGAAAGGGCTGGTAACCGGGATGCCCAGTCCCATGATCCAAAAAGATCAAAGAAAATCAAAATAATTAAAAAAACTCCCCCAGGGCTATTGTTAGTTGGAGGCACTCGTCGTTTCGAGCAAGCCATGGATTGATGCTTGTTGGTAGTTGGGGGAGTATAAACCTTTACCATTCTGTTTGGGAACTGCCTATAATGCATTTAGTATGGAAGATACAGCCATCTCATAGTTGTTGCGTTGACAGCGAAAGTATGCCGCTCAAAATGTTATTCAATCTCTGTTTTAAAATCAAGCTCTAGCACCTCTACAAATCCCTGCTTCCCTCTACGAAGGGCCTATCTATTTACTTTTATGTTGAGTCATCACCCTTCTTATTAAAAAGCACCCGCTGGAGAGCACACTGTCATTTGCATTCATTACTATTGGTTTATATTGGGTATGACTTGACTGGATCTCTTTTACCATGAATTACAATGTTTAGTCAGTCCTTGATCTTTAAAGGTGCTCTGCATTTATGTTTTACGGTCTCAGAAAGGGCTAGCGAGATACCATTTTGTTATATCTTGTTATGATTGTTTTGAGAAAGTGTTGCCATCCGAGTTTTATTATTATGGCTCGCTAGCTGATTATGTTATTGATATGAGTAATAATTGTGAGACCTAAGTGCTACTGTGAGTATGGTTAGTTCATAATATTGTTGAAACCTGAATGATGGCTTTGCATGTTTACAACAACAAGAGCAAACAGAGTTTGTATAAGTTTTCCTTTATCACTTTTAGTCTATCAACTGAATTGCTTGAGGACAAGCAAAGGTTTAAGCTTGGGGGAGTTGATACGTCTCCAACGTATCTACCTTTCCAAACACTTTTGCCCTTGTTTTGGACTCTAACTTGCATGATTTGAATGAAACTAACCCAGACTAACGTTGTTTTCATCAGAACTGCCATGATGTTGTTTTATGTGTAGAAAAGAAAAGTTCTCCGAATGTCCTAAAATTCCACGGAGGCACCTTTTGGAATTAATAAGAATTTCTGGGCGAAAAAATACACCAGGGGACCCACACCCTGTCCACGAGACAGGGGGGCGCCCCCCCTATAGGGCGCGCCCTCCTATCTCGTGGGCCCCCTATACCTCCACCGACCTCAACTCCAACTTCATATCTTCCGTCTCGTGGAGAAAAAAATCAGAGAGAATGTTTCATCGCGTTTTACGACACGGAGCCACCGCCAAGCCCTAATCTCTCTCGGGAGGGCTGATCTGGAGTCCGTTCGGGGCTCCGTAGAGGGGGATTCGTCGTCGTCATCATCAACCATCCTCCATCACAAATTTCATGATGCTCACCGCCGTGCGTGGGTAATTCCATCGTAGGCTTGCTGGACGGTGATGGGTTGGATGAGATTTACCATGTAATCAAGTTAGTTTTGTTAGAGTTTGATCCCTAGTATCCACTATGTTCTGAGATTGATGTTGCTATGACTTTGCTATGCTTAATGCTTGTCACTAGGGCCCGAGTGCCATGATTTCAGATCTGAACCTAATATGTTTTCATGAATATATGTGTGTTCTTGATCCTATCTTGCAAGTCTATAGTCACCTATTATGTGTTATGATCCGACAACCCCGAAGTGACAATAATCGGGATACGTTCATGTATTCACTATGTGTTAATGCTTTGGTCCGGTTCTCTATTAAACGGAGGCCTAAATATCCCTTAGTTTCCACTAGGACCCCGCTGCCACGGGAGGGTAGGACAAAAGATGTCATGCAAGTTCTTTTCCATAAGCACGTATGACTATTTACGGAATACATGCCTACATTACATTGATGAACTGGAGCTAGTTCTATGTCACCCTATGTTATAGCTATTGCATGAGGAATCGCATCCGTCATAATTATCCATCACTGATCCATTGCCTACGAGCTTTTCACATATTGTTCTTCGCTTATTTACTTTTCCGTTGCTACTGTTACAACTACTACAAAAATCCAAAAACTATTATCTTTACTTTTGTCACCGTTACCATTACTATCATACTACTTTGCTACTAAATACTTTGATGCAGATACTAAGTTATCCAGGTGTGGTTGAATTGAAAACTCAACTGCTAATACTCAAGAATATTCTTTGGCTCCCCTTGTGTCGAATCAATAAATTTGGGTTGAATACTTTACCCTCGAAAGATGTTGCGATCCCCTACACTTGTGGGTTATCAGGCCTCCAAGCACAGGGAAAGTAGAAAATTTCCCTCAAGTGGATGACCGAAGTTTTATCAATCCGTGGGAGGCGTTGGATGAAGATGGTCTCACTCAAACAACCTTACAATCAAATACAAGAAATCTCTTATGTCCCCAACATACACAATACAATGGCAAATTGTATAGGTGCACTAGTTCGGCGAAGAGATGGTGATACAAGTGTAATATGGATAGTAGATATAGGTTTTTGTAATATAAAAATATAAAGAACGGCAAGGTAGCAAGTAATAAAAGTGAGCACAAACGGTTTTGCAATGCTTTGAAACAAGGCCTAGGGTTCATACTTTCACAGTGCAACTCTCAACAGTGCTAACATAATTGAATCATATAACAATCCTTCAATGTGCGACAAAGAGTCACTCCAAAGTTATAATCTAGCGGAGAACATAAGATGAAATTGTCGTAGGGTACAAAAGCACCTCAAAGTTATCTTTTCCGATCAATCTACTAAGCCATCCCTATAACTGTCACAAATAGCCATATATATGATACACATCAACCAACTTAGATGTCACCTAAATACTCCAATGGCACCACAAGTATCCGTGATTTGATTGTTCGATATGCATGAAACAACTTCAGATTCATAATATTCAATCCAACACAAAGAACTTCAAAGAGTGCCCCAAGATTTCTACCAGAGAAAGTAGAATGAAAACATCCAAGAGTGCCCCAAGATTACCCCTAGCGTCACCTCGGGAATCCGCGAGTTGAGTGCCAAAACATACATTAAGTGAATCAATATAATACCCCATTGTCACCACGGGTATTCATATGCAAGACATACAGCAAGTATTCTCAAACCCAACAAGTATTCAGTCCGACAATATTGAAACCTCAAAGGTAAAAACTCAATTCATCACCACAAGATAGAGAGGAAAAAACACCATATGATCCAACTATATTAGCAGAGCTCGCAATACATCAAGATCATGCCAAATCAAGAACACGAGAGAGAGAGAGAGAGAGATCAAACACATAGCTACTAGTACAAACCCTCAGCCCCGAGGATGAACTACTCCCTCCTCATCATGGAGACCGCCGGGATGATGAAGATGGCCACCGGCGATGATATCCCCCTTTGGTAGAGTGCCGGAACAGAGCTCCATATGGGATCTCTTTCGTACATGGGCTTGCGATGGCCGAGTCAAAATTCTAGGGTTATTTCTAGGAGTTTCTGAATATATAGGAATATTTGGCATTGGTCTCACAGCAGGAGGTGCCAGAGGGGGCCCACGAGGAAAGTTGGACCCAAAGACAGGGAAGGTTATGGAGCAGGCAAGTCTTAAAAATGCATGTGACGCTTTAATTGCTGCAATAAAAGATGCTCAGACGGGGGTGTTCCAGCCCGACAGAGAAATGATGAGCTTACACGCGCCCTCAAGAATCCTGAACACCCGGGACAAACACGAGGCAAAGGCGTTGTTCCATGGGTTGAGGGGTTTAAGGACTGGAATGAGTCTTACAAAAGTCGTTCGAGAAAGAAGAATCAAGAGGCAGCCAAGCAGAAGCAGGATGATGACCAGCTTGAAAAGGTGGAATCAAAGAACGCTGAGTCGGAGCGCGCTTTCTTGCGGCAGCAGGAGCAGCTCAACACACTCAGCCAGCAAAGGGCGTCGTCTTAGCGGCTCGAGCAACCAGATCCAGCATTGGATAGCACCATCCCATTGAGGCCGGAAAGCAGCATGGGTTCCACGGGGGTCCTGGACGACGATGCACTGCTGGCTTGCTACCCCACGGATTAAATCACAGGGGTAAAGGTTGTGAGCTACATGTGAAACTCAAGAACATATCCATGAAGGTAGCGGTCGGCTATGCTTTACCAAATCCCCTTGATGCAACCTTCCATTGCAATCTGATTCCAGCTGGCTATGCTCGTGTCAGGGTAGATGAAGTGATGCCGCGATATGAGTCATTAGATCTTGACTTTCCTGGAGGTGAAGGGAAGACGGCACTGTGAGAAGTCACACTTGCACTCTGCTTATGGAGAAAGGACTGCATCGCCTTTCCAAGGTCACCGACTCCTCCTCCAAGTCCGTCGCGTCAGCTGACTCTACCCCACCCCGACACGGAGCGCGACGCTAGTTTGCCACCGCGTATGTTGAGTCCACCCCACCCCGACACCGAGCCCAGCACGAGTCAACCACCGCGTCAGCCGACTCCACCCCGCCACCCTGAGATGGAGCCCAGCGCAAGTCCGCCAGCATTTTGATTTGTACAGCGTCAGTGGACTCCAAAGCGGAAGAGAGCACCAAAGAATAAACCCTCCCCTCCGCCAAAAAGAAGTTGGCTTACGAGAAGACCGATGAGGAAACCAATGCCCAAGTGGCTTCCGAATTGAAGGCCCATTTTGGACCGAAACCGCCCCCGCCGCCAAAGGAGATAGTACCTCTAGAAACCGTATAGCGCGTTGTGAGGAATCTTACTCAACCTCCTCCGGATAAAATGAAATCAGACTATGAATGCTCTATCAGCAAGTCATTCCATTCATAGCAAAAAAAGGAGTCGAGCGGTAGTAAGAAAAGCGGGAAAACTGTACAACAGGTGCAATTGATCCTGTCGCTCAAGGTGAGTATCAACCCGATGGAGATCGCTCCTGCGGCTTTTGCTAGAGAGGTCGGTCTCACTATTGAACAACTCCTGGGCAGCGAGGACATGCCCAGGGTACTCGAGGAGGAACTAGCACAAACATATGTCAGGGGGAAGCCTCTAGTCAGGCCTAATGAGGTCCACCTTCTATCAACGCAGATCCGCAGATTGCATGGTTGGTACCTGCGAGAAGCAGATATTGGGCGACAGAGCCTCATGGTGAAAGTCAAGCGAGAGAATTACATCAATGCAACCGATGTGTGGATAGATTTTCCAGAACTTTTTCAGTTATTCAATCAAGACACACTCGACAAATCTCTCGTCAGTTGCTATTGCCTGTAAGTGATTTCTTTATGTAATTTAAGTCTCTAGCTTCAGCTCGTTAATTGTCTGTAATTATCCTCACTATATTCTTTTGTGTGGTATTATGCATAATGTGTTTGAAATGAAAAGAGATCGACTCTATGGTATTGGGTTCTTTGACCCAAATATTGTGTTAAGAGACTACCCAGTTGACACAGAGGAGAACTTGCTACTTTTATGAAGAAGCTAAATACCCAACTAGATATAGTACTTCCTTACAACTACAAGTGAGTGTTACTGTCTTGTACTATAAATTTTATTTTGCTTACTCGATGTTAAGTGTAGTACTTGATGAGTTATGCATGCCCACTTATACAACACAGTTTCCACTGGATCATAGTAATCATTAAAGTTGACGATGAGATAGTTGAAGTACTCGACTCACTACAAAAAGACCCTGAAGTGTACAAGCCCCTGAAGTTGATGCTCGGTGGGTAATTTCAATCATTATCGCACTATGTCGGCCTCTTTAGTTCATTTCCTGATATCAAGTAATCAATAACTCCATTATTCTTTTTGTTTGTCAGGCAAGGTTTGGAAACGGCTCAAAAAAGAGGTTACGGTGCATGAAAAAATGAGCTGTCATGGAAACGGATCAAGGTAATTAATTAGTACTAGCTACGTCCACACATCTCTTTAGTTCTAGTTTCAATACCATTATCGTGCTTGATTATTATCTGACTGAATTCTATTCTCGTAAAGTGGTGCCTGAAACAGGAACCGGTGACTAATATATGTGCATGCATTTTTTGCAAGAACATTCGCATTATGACCAAAAAGAGGAAAGATAGAATAACTAATGATGTACGTACACTATTCACAATTCTTTTTTATCATGGTCTAATATATATACACAGAACTAATATATTCATATTGATCTTCTTCTTAATTTATAGACGTGTGAGATGCGGAGTAAGCTCATGCCAAAGGACCGAATACGAGCACTGCAAGAGGAAATATCAGGATTTCTGCTTGAGCAGGTCATAGCTCCCGAAGGAGAATACCATTATACCAATTAATGATCTGCAAATTGTAGGGGAAATTGTATATATGTGTAATATATGTAGTAGCGTCGACTAGATATACGAAAACTTGTTATTTGACGGAGAAAGAGAGGACACTTCTCTCTATATTCATGATGATGTCGTGTAACGGTTCCTTCATTGCTATATATATGTACGTACTATAGCGTCTAGTTGAATGGAGCTCAATATATAATGGCACTGGCCGAGAACACCAGCAGGCATAAGGAACCAATGATGATCGATCGATGGACACAAAAAGAAAAGAGGGAAACACAATATAAAACCCCTAATTAAACCCTCCAAAACCCCTAAACTCCTCCTTAAAGAATAAAAAACCTTGCGCCTGACTGCTGCTGACGCGTGGCAGTCATTTAGTCTCAGTTGGTATCACCAACCGGGACTAAAGGTCCCTGCCCCCCGGCGCACGCTGCCAGCCACGTGGAAGGCCATTAGTACCGGGTCATGGCAAACCGGAACTAAAGGGGGGGCTTTAGTCCCCATTTATTACTCTTGGTTGGTGAACCGGGACTAAAGGCCCTTACCAACCAAGACTAAAACCCCGTTTTCCACTAGTGGTGTCACTCACTTTCTGAAATGAAATCAGGCAATAAATTCCCAAATCGGCGAATCTGCAAGCATGAAATTCTTCCATCAAGTTGCAGGATACACCCGAATATCAAGCCAATCAAACATCGACTGCCACATGACACGATGCATTCGAAGCGAAATCCGTACGCCCGAGCAACATCGACATGCCACCCACACATACATGTCAGGCGACCATTAGAAACTTTGCATATCAGAGACCGCGGGTCCGGAGAGTGGGTTTTTTTTCGTAGGTCCTGGAGTACTACTGTTGATCCATTTTCCCTATTTGTAACTACAAGAATTTTCAATAAATCTTGGGGTTTTATATGAATTTTCTTCCGTAATAACGAAGTATTGTGATTTTCGATAAACCTCGGACTTTTTCCCCATTTTCTTTCTTCATAACTAAGTAATTTTCAATAAATCTTTGTGCTTTTGGTCCATTTTTCTTTCTTCTTGACTAAGGAGGGCTCCATTTTAGGAAGGGAATTAAAGAGTAGAGAAAACCCACCAGCGCTATGACGCGTCATCGGCAACGCGGTTCCTTTGTACAACTTTTGTCCACCAGTCCCACCCCATGCAACCCAACCAGAGCCAAAAAGAAGCTTTTTTCTGCCATCCCTTCATTGCAATAAAAAAGAAAAGAGATGGAAATGGCGGTGGCTGGGGTTGATGGAGATGGATGAGGATGACTCTGTTCTAGCTTCGCTCATGGATGTTCTGTTGACATTTCGGCCTCAACCCCTACATAGAAGTTGTTCAGGTGGACCAGAGGCCTCGGTTTCCACGCCATACGACCGCTCATGTGAGCGGTCATGGTCTCATGAAACACCTTCTTTTGCTCTGTGCCTTCTGGTGCACCTCCTCATGATTTCTTCAATCGCCTCCTTCACTCTTTTTCATGTTCTCACTTGATTTCATCCATATTTAGTCCATTTCCTGTAGAAACATAATACAGAGAGGATTTGTGGAATCCTATGTGTATTAAGTAGTCATTAGTGACAATATTGGAGTGAACATCTCGATTTAATTGAAATATCTCGGTTTAAACGAAGGGTAGAGGAGTGTAAAAATATCACTCATCACTGAGTCAGGTGTTTGGTGACTTGCAACAACGGCATCCGCAAACAGGGGTGGCTGCACTAGAGGACTGCATTTTTTGTGGTGCTCCTTGAGTATCAGTCTCCATTCCTAGGGTGAAAACCTAAGGTCCAACCTTTATTGGTTGTTTCTGGCAATGGCCTTGTTGAAGGCATTGTTTTTGGGTGAACTCGAACTTTCTCTAGGGTGAACTCGGCATTGTTTTATATTTGATCGGGCAACGACAATTCTTGTGAATTATTTCCTTCTTGGAGGTGTTACTTTAGGAGAATCTCTTTTTGTAATCCGGTGTTGTCTTTGGTGGTTGTTAGAGTGCTACTGATTGATCACCGTGGCCGGGTCTTTTTCTTTTGTTCCTTTTAGTTTTTTTGTATGTGTGTATCCTTTATGCCTTTGGACATCATGTTGGAACAAATACGGGGTGTAATTGGTATCTTTACTATACCAACATATTCCCTTTGTAAAAAAAAAGAACCTAGGGTTAATGTCGGGAAGTCTTATATCCCCTTTTACACATAAGACATTGTATTTCATAAGATTACTATTAAAACGATGCATTAGTTTCATAATTTTGTGAAACTATGATGTACAATGTTTGTCATATGCAGACTGGATGTGAACTTGAATATCAAGCAAACAATTGATTGATCATCAACAAACTGAAATAATTGGTCTGAATCACAATTGAAGGAAAAAGCAATGGGTTAATGTATGTTGGTTGCCGTCATTTAGTTCCTTTATGTATTTTCTTCCAAAAAAGAAGTCCCCCCCCCCCCACCCCACCCCCTTTCTCATCGTTTTAACTAAGCGCTAATGCCTTGACCCGCAAGGTGATGCATCCTTGAACGATTTGCGATGTACGCCCTAGCACTAACTCTTTCTTCTCACCTTCTTCTTATATTCCCAATGTATCTTATCCCATGATGCCTTTTTCACCCTTTTCATATGTTTAGGACTAGATCTTCCATTCCCTCCATTTGCTACAAAATGTTAATGTGACTGAAAGTGTTGCAACTTGTAAAACTCGACGCTACTGCGGCAGAAGATGGAGTGGTATATATGCACGTATCATAAAGGACATATTGTTCATGGTTGCAAGTTGTTGGATCATTACTATTTTTTGCATTGAATTCATAGCCCGACTATTTTTCACGAACGTCTACCATAAGAATTCCACAGTACAAAAGCTTATATCAAGTTCATATGCATGGAACTACCTGTCAAGCACGGAAAATCAAATACCCGTGACGTCTTTGTGCCAAGTACGGTACTAGATAACAGTAGCCACACCTCAACCATAGTGTTTTACATAACAATGCGTGAAATATTACACTACATTAACTAGTACATGGTAGAACACTAAATATCATAACTGCTGGATGCATCTTCTATAGTCTAGAAGGCGCGTTCTACACACGTAACGGCTGAAATCAGGCATTAAATTCCCGAATCGGTGAATCCACAAACGTGCACCAAATTGGATGATGGAACATAATATCAAGCCAATCAATATCAGCTGGCATATTGAACGATGCATCAGAAACACAGTGCATACATCCGAGCACCACCGAAACTAGAATTTTCGATAAACCTTGGGCATTTTAAACCATTTTCTTTCTTCATGACAAAGGATGTAAGGGAAATCTTTGGGCTTTTGGTCCCATTTTTGTTTCTTATTGACTAAGGATGACTCCATTTCAGGGAGGGAATTAATGATTAGAGAAAACCCACCAGCGCCGTGACGCGTCGTTGAGCTTGCACGCAAGGTGATGCATATTTGAACAAGTTGAAGGGAACGCCTTAGTACTAACTCTTTCTTCTCGCCTTCTTCTTATATTCCCAATGTCTCTTATCCCTTGATGCCCCTTTCACCCTTTAGATATGTTTAGGACTAGATCTTCCATTCCCTCCATTTGCGACAAAATGTTAATGTGATGGAAAGTGTTGCAACTTGTAAAACTCGATGTTACTAGAGCAGAAGATGGACTGGTATATATGCATGGATCATAAGAAACGTAGTGTGCATGCTAGGAAGTTGTTGGGTCATCACTATTATTGCATTGAATTCACGTCCTCACTATTTCTGTTAACGTCGACCATAAGGATTATATCAAGTTCATAGGCGTGGAACTTCTTGGCTTCTCAAGCATCAGAAACTCAATGCCGGAGATGTCTTTGTGCTACAAGTATGGCCAGAACAGTAGCCACCCTTTACATAGAAATATGAGAAAGATTACATTACATTAACGAGTGTGGTAGCGCAATAATAAATATTATAACCACAGTTTGCATCTTGCATCGACTATAAGGGGCGCTTTACACGTGTCACTCACTTCTGAAAATAAAATCAGGCATTAAATTCCCGAATCGGCGAATCTGCAGGTATGAAATTCTTGCATCAAATTGTAGGATACACCCTTTTTAATCCATTTTCTTTCTTCACAGCTAAGGATTTTCCGATAAACCTTTGGACTTTTTCTCCACTTTTTTTTTCTTTATCTTCTTCACTAAGGAGGACTCCGTTTTATTAGGGAGGGAAACCTTTTTTCTTTTTTTTGGAGGGGAGGGGAGGGGAATTAGTGAGCAGAGAAAACCCACCGGCGCCGTGACGCGTCATCGGCGACGCGGTTCCTTGTACAGCTTTTCCCCACCAGTCCATGCAACCAACCCGAGCCAAAAAGAAGCCTTTTTTTCGTTTGCCCATGTCCATGTGAAAGGGATGCGTGCCGTCCGGTCCGGCCGTGTCCGTGTCCCTTCCCCTCACACTCTTCCCTACCCTTCCCCAGTACTACTCCTACTCCCACCACTACCAGTTCTCCGCCAGCTGCTTCCGCCGCCTGCTTCCTTCCTGGTTCCTGCGGACTTCGTCCTCCTCCCCCAATCCCCCCAATCCCCATCCCCACCAGTACTACTAGTACTCCCCTACCCCGGCAATCCCTCAAGCCTCATTCTTCCCCGCACGCATCCCCTCCCCCCACCATTCATTCCTCCCCTTCCTTCCTGGGATCGATCGATTCATTGCCCGCTGCTCCTTTGACTGCCTCGCTCGCTCCCCGGGTTGACACGGAGTGGAATGGTAAGCATCCGGGGCTTTCTTGCCCGGAATCCGCGGGTTTTCTTGGTTGCTTCTGGGAGCCGGTGGGTTCTCCGGCCAGATTTGTTTCTCCTGCGCGTTCTTGCTGCGGGGAGCGTTTGCATCTGCGGCGTGTCCGTGCGCCCCTGCCCGGCCGAGATTCGGGGCCACTGTTTCGGGGCGCTGTCCGATTTGATTTGATTTCATTTGACTATGGATGGAAGGCGCCGGAGCTGGAACTATCTCCGCGCGGAAGAAACCTTCCGTTTTCGTGCGAGATTGCCATCTTTTCCCCTCTGTAGGTTGATTTTGGTTTCGATTTCGGTTCTGATTTGCTTCCTCCCCTCCGCAGATCGGCCAGTGATCCGTCCATCCATCCATCCGCACAGCTCAAGAAAAGGCATCCGGACGGACGGACGCCATGGATAACATCGGCGGCGGCGGCGTGCTGCGGCACAGCAACAGCAGCCGCCTCTCGCGCATGTCCTTCTCCGGCGAGGACGGCCGGGGCGCGCAGGCCCGGCCCGCCCCCGGCGCCGGAGGCGCGGACCGGCCGATGGTGACCTTCGCGCGGCGCACGCACTCGGGCCGCTACGTCAGCTACTCGCGCGACGACCTGGACAGCGAGCTGGCCAACAGCGAGCTCGCGGGCGGCGGGTTCTCGCCGGACCGGGAGGAGTTCCTCAGCTACCACGTGCACATCCCGGTCACGCCGGACAACCAGCCCATGGACCCGGCCATCTCGGCGCGCGTCGAGGAGCAGTACGTCTCCAACTCGCTCTTCACGGGGGGCTTCAACAGCGTCACCCGCGCGCACCTCATGGACAAGGTGATCGACTCGGAGGCCAGCCACCCGCAGATGGCCGGCTCCAAGGGCTCCTCCTGCGCCGTCAACGGCTGCGACGGCAAGGTCATGAGCGACGAGCGCGGCCAGGACATCCTGCCCTGCGAGTGCGACTTCAAGATCTGCGCAGACTGCTTCGGGGACGCCGTCAAGAACGCCGGCGCGCTCTGCCCCGGCTGCAAGGAGCCCTACAAGGCCACCGAGATGGAGGACCTGGTCGGCGGCGGCGAGGGGGGCGCCAGGCCCACGCTCTCCCTGCCCCCGCCGCCCGGCGGCGCCCCCGCCTCCAGGATGGAGAGGCGGCTGTCGATTGTGCGCTCGCAGAAGGCCATGACAAGGAGCCAGACCGGCGACTGGGATCACAACCGGTGGCTGTTTGAGACCAAGGGGACCTATGGGTATGGGAATGCCATCTGGCCAAAGGAGAATGATGCCGACAATGGCAATGGCGGCGGTGGCGGTGGTGGCGGGCTGGGCGGAACCGACGGGCAGCCGGCGGAGTTCACCAGCAAGCCATGGAGGCCGCTCACTCGGAAGCTCAAGATCCCTGCTGGCATCCTTAGCCCATACAGGTATTGCTAAACTTCACTGCACTTGCATATATGTTCATGTTCTGATCCATGTGGACGTTGGGCTTGTTTGTCCCCTGGTCACATGGGAAATGAACTGTTTCATGATACACCTGAGTTGATTAATCTTAAAAGTGCTTCTAAAGTCAAACTTTGGTTCAACCTGGATCCATAGATTAGCTCCAGTTGCTGTGATTCAGTCAGTATATTGAATAAACTAGTAGGTTAGGTGAGAAGTTAGATCGGTGCTGCATCTCGTGATCTTGGTGTCCTTAGTTCGAAACAAACATCATGTTATCATATTGATAGCACCAAATCAAATTCCTCACCACACTTGACACTTCTCTATTATATTTGTACAGTTGTACATACCCTTGATATTTACTATTCAAATTCATACTGTCTAGATAACATCTAGAAGCTTTTAGCAAAAGAGATACTTATTGGTGAAAATGTGACATTATGTCTCAATTCTCCATTGAATTCTGTAATGATGATGTCCTGTTCATTGATTTGGTTTCCTTGATGCTTCCTGCAGGCTTCTTGTTCTCATCCGTTTGGCTGTTCTTGGTCTCTTCCTTACATGGAGAATTAAGCATAAGAATGAAGATGCAATGTGGCTATGGGGCATGTCTGTTGTTTGTGAACTCTGGTTTGGATTTTCTTGGATCTTGGACCAGCTGCCAAAGCTGTGCCCTGTTAACCGAGCAACTGACCTCGCTGTCCTGAAAGACAAGTTCGAGACCCCAACACCGTCAAATCCTAACGGAAGATCTGATCTGCCGGGGCTTGATATATATGTGTCCACTGCTGATCCAGAGAAAGAACCTCCATTAACTACAGCAAACACCATTCTGTCCATCCTTGCTGCTGACTATCCTGTCGAGAAGCTTTCCTGCTACGTTTCTGATGACGGAGGCGCTCTCCTTACATTTGAAGCAATGGCTGAAGCTGCTAGCTTTGCAAACATGTGGGTTCCTTTCTGTCGCAAGCACGGGATCGAGCCTCGCAATCCTGAGAGCTACTTCAGTCTGAAGAGGGACCCTTACAAGAACAAGGTACGCTCCGACTTTGTCAAGGACAGGAGGAGGATCAAGAGGGAGTATGACGAGTTCAAGGTCAGGATCAATGGGCTCCCTGACTCCATACGTCGCCGCTCCGATGCTTACCATGCCAGAGAAGAAATCAAAGCCATGAAGAGGCAGCGTGAAGCTGCTCTTGACGATGCAGTGGAGACTGTTAAAATTGCTAAAGCTACCTGGATGGCTGATGGCACACATTGGCCCGGTACCTGGATTCAACCCTCTGCGGAGCATACTCGGGGAGACCATGCTGGAATAATTCAGGTAGACATTCTCAGGCCACATTTCTTCTCTTCGCTATTTCATATTGGTTGCAATGTGCCCTCTGTACCTACAAATGATGCAATATGTTTCAGAGCTGAACCATTTTGATACTGTTGATGAACAACTTAGGGTAATCAGTAAGAAAGATTTGCACCTGTAATGAATAATCATTCCATTTTCCTTTTGAACAAAATGTGCACATCCTTTTCAGTGTGCATATTGGAATATCTAATTATTAGACTAGTTTTGCTTTCTTAAGTAACAGTGTGTGCATATTGGGATATCTAATTATTAAGTGCTTTTTAAAGAACAACTTTTTAACAATTTGATCACAATCTAATATCCAGATTCCAGGAAACTAGCTTAGAGTTGTATTATATGCACATATGCACACATGTGCTTACCATTTGTTGCTCTGTTCTTCAGGTAATGCTCAAACCTCCTAGTGATGATCCCCTGTATGGCGGTGACGGTGAAGAAGGCAGACCCCTTGACTTCACTGACATCGACATCCGTCTGCCAATGTTGGTCTATGTGTCCCGAGAAAAGCGCCCAGGCTATGACCACAACAAGAAGGCTGGTGCGATGAATGCTCTAGTCCGTTCATCTGCTGTTATGTCAAATGGACCTTTCATCCTCAACCTGGACTGTGATCATTATGTTTACAACTCCCAAGCTTTCCGTGAAGGCATGTGCTTCATGATGGACCGTGGTGGTGACCGTATTGCCTATGTCCAGTTCCCCCAACGGTTTGAGGGCATTGATCCATCAGATCGCTACGCCAACCACAACACTGTCTTCTTTGATGTCAACATGCGTGCATTGGACGGTCTCATGGGACCAGTCTATGTCGGCACTGGCTGTCTATTCCGCCGTGTTGCACTCTATGGATTTGACCCTCCACGCTCCACAGAACACGGTGGCTGCTGCAGCTGTTGCTTCCCGAAGAAGCGCAAGATCAAGAGCACTGTTTCCTCAGGTACATCTGAAGAGACACGGGCTCTGCGCATGGCAGACTTTGATGATGAGGAGATGAACATGTCAACATTTCCCAAGAGGTTCGGTAACTCAAACTTCCTCATCAACTCTATCCCGATTGCCGAGTTCCAAGGGCGCCCGCTTGCTGATCACCCTGGTGTCAAGAATGGCCGTCCTCCTGGTGCTCTCACTGTCCCCCGTGACCTTCTCGACGCCTCCACGGTCGCCGAGGCCATCAGTGTCATCTCATGCTGGTATGAGGACAAGACAGAGTGGGGTCAGCGTGTCGGATGGATTTACGGTTCAGTCACAGAGGATGTTGTCACAGGCTACCGGATGCACAACCGTGGGTGGAAGTCGGTCTACTGTGTCACCAAGCGCGACGCCTTCCGCGGCACCGCGCCCATCAACCTGACGGACCGCCTCCACCAGGTGCTCCGGTGGGCCACCGGCTCAGTGGAGATCTTCTTCTCCCGCAACAACGCGCTGCTGGCGAGCCGGAGGATGAAGTGCCTTCAGAGGATCGCGTACCTGAACGTGGGCATCTACCCGTTCACGTCCATCTTCCTCATCGTCTACTGCTTCCTGCCGGCGCTGTCGCTCTTCTCGGGGCAGTTCATCGTCAAGGAGCTGGACGTGACCTTCCTCACCTACCTGCTGGTGATCACCCTGACGCTGTGCATGCTGGCGGTGCTGGAGATCAAGTGGTCGGGCATCAACCTGGAGGAGTGGTGGAGGAACGAGCAGTTCTGGCTCATCGGTGGCACCAGCGCGCACCTGGCCGCCGTGCTGCAGGGGCTCCTCAAGGTGATCGCCGGCATCGAGATCTCCTTCACGCTCACCTCCAAGTCGGGCGCCGACGACGAGAACGACGAGTTCGCCGACCTCTACATCGTCAAGTGGACGTCGCTCATGATCCCGCCCATCGTCATCATGATGGTGAACCTCATCGCCATCGCCGTCGGCTTCAGCCGCACCATCTACAGCGAGATCCCGCAGTGGAGCAAGCTCCTCGGCGGCGTCTTCTTCAGCTTCTGGGTGCTGGCTCACCTCTACCCGTTCGCCAAGGGCCTCATGGGCCGCCGGGGCCGCACGCCGACCATCGTCTTCGTCTGGTCCGGCCTCCTTGCCATCACCATTTCGCTGCTGTGGGTCGCCATCAACCCGCCGTCGCAGAACTCGCAGATCGGAGGCTCCTTCCAGTTCCCCTGAGGATTCTATATATCATATATGAGTTACATACCATTTGTTCCAGCAGCAGCAGCAGCAGCGGCTTGCTGGTGGGGGGGAGTAAAGTAAATTCTGACCGTTCCCTGTGGTTGTGGTTAAATTAATTAGGTGTTTTTTCGTGTTGCCGGAAAATGTTGGATCATACCAGTAGTTCATTTGTTCTTTTGATTCTGTTCCTGAGATGTGATGTTTGGACCTGGACAACATCAAGTACAAAAATTCATAAGTTTCGAAGTCCCCACACTCTTCTTGCATTGCATCTGGTTGAGTGAGCCAAAGCAAAACTTGCCTTTTTGTGGTAAAAAAGAGCCTCGTCTTTTTGGTTGTGTTGATTTATGTTCAGTTTGGACCTAGACAACATCAAGTACAAAAATTCACATGTCTTAGAATGCTTCTTGCACTGCAACTGAGTGAGATATACTCCCTCCCTCAGTTCTTAAATATAAAAACGTCTTATATTTGACGTAGTACCATACCATGACATACTCAGCAAATCTTGCCTTCATGTGTTGCATGTGCCCATTGTGCTTGGTCTGCAAGAACTTTTTTTTGGTCACATGGATATCTATGACCAGGTAGTAGCATATGTGTTGTTGGCTTTGGCATGAAGAGGTCAGAGCATGTGCTTGACCAGTTCACTTGAGCTCAGCCTTGGCCTGGCTTTTGTTGTAAGTTAGTGCAGGCTTTAGGTGATACTCCCTCCGTAAATTAATATAAGAGCGTTTAGATCACTATTTTAGTGTTTTAAATGCACTTATATTAGTTTACAGAGGGAGTAGATTATTCTCATCGATGGTCGTTGATAGGTAATTGATGGATAAGGACACTTGGAGAGAGATAGATGGAAAAACAAAAACACGGACTGATGATGACAAGCAAGAAAATAAAATGATTTGTTGTTTGGCCGCAAGAACAAGTCAAAGTCTTTTTTCAGCAAATCCTGACTGTCTCCTATGGTTGAATTAGGTGTTTTTTCTTGTGTTGCCGAAAAATAAAATAGCACTTCATTTGTTCTTCTGATTCTTTTACTATTGTGATACATAAGTGGTGCAGCCAGGATTGGAGCAAAACCCGGGCCACGCAGAATTCAACATGGAGGAAAACTTTAGCGCCTCCAAAAATACCTTCAAAACTGCCTGACAAAATATTCAATGTGAAAACATACTGAATATGGCTCAGTTGCACAACAAATTTTAAAACCTAAACTGAAAGCGCCCGCATGTTTATGTCATTGGACAATGGACACAGACGGAAGAATTATCTTCTTCATATTCTACTCCGTGTTTGACAACTTCTGCCAGAGTTGAAACGAAATGTGAAAAGCAGTCAGCTGCTTGCACAACCACTCATAGTACAATTGAAAACAAAATCTGCATATCCTTCACTTAATTTCAGCACTAATAAAGTACATTAAACATTGGCACATGTATACACTCTGGACACATAAGCAGAACCTTACCTGAACTACGGAAGCAGTAAATGGAAAATCCTACTTGCCGCTCGTTGCGGCAAGCTGTCGACGCTTCGCACAGGGGAGGTGCGATCGTCGAGTGGGCCGGCCTGTTTTAGCGTTACAGCAGATTCGGTTTTCGGAACCTTCTAGGTTCCTGAACCGCCTTTTTCTGAACCTTCTAGAAGGTTCCTGAACCACCTTTTTCTTTTTCAGTTTCTTTTTCGTTTTTCTTTTTTCTATGTATCTTATTTTTTATTTTTTATTTTTTTCCTTTTTTTTCTGTTTTCTTTTCTTTTTTCTGTTTCTTTTTTCCTTTTCAAGTTTATTTTCAAAAAAAACTCCGAATTTCAAAAAATGTTCCTGTTTTTCGTATTTTGTTTACAAATTCAAAAAATGTTCCCATTTTACAAAATTTGTACATAAATTCAAAAGAAAATTCTGGTTTCAAAATTTTTGTTCCGAATTTTCAGAGAATGTTCCTGTTTTTTTAAAAATTGTTCGAATTAATTTATTTCATTTTTTGAGACATTTGAAAATAATGACATGGATTTCAAAAAATGCCTGTATTAAAAAATTGTTCACAAATTAAAAAAAAAGTTCTTATTTTTTTAATTTTTGTTTACTTATTAAAAAATTGTTCACATTTCCAATTTGTTTGGGATTTTCAAAATGTTCTCCATTTTGCAATTTGCTCTAAAAATTCAAAATTTGTTCCCATTTCAAAATTTTGTTCGAAAATTCTAAAAATGTTCATGTTTAGAAAAAATCATGTTTACAGATTTGTTTTGTTCACAATTCAATATTTGTTCTCCTTTCAAAAATATTCATGTTTTTTGCAAAAATCACTATTAAATACTTGTTCAGATTTTCGAATTTTTTTTTGTGTTTATCGATTTTTTTAAAACTCGTTTGGATTCTGTAAATTATGGTTATATTTTTTTTGTTTTTCTTCTCAAATTTGAAAAGTGTTCGCATTAAAAAAATACTTTTCTCAAAATAATGTTCGCATCTTCATTACCTTTAGCTGCGCGCGCCATAGTAAAACAACAAAGCTTATGTAGCCCATTGGCTAGGCTTGTGCGTAAGTCACATGAGGTGCCATGTTCGATTCCTACCTCCTCATGCAGTTTTAGTATTTTTTGTATTGTTTACTATGTTTTGCTAATGGGCCGACCCAGCTGGAGTCGCGCCTGTGCGTTCGCTCGGCAATTCGCCGCAACGAGCGGCGCATAGGAGCTCCTGCAGTAAACAATCCTTCAGTGTGGCCGGCCTGATCCTCGGAAGCTGTAACAAGCCTGCAGCGCGGCGGTGGCCGGCCTTGACTGAGAAGCCAGTGGCCAATCTGAGGAGCCGCGCCGAAGCGAGAAAGCAGCAGCGACCCGCGGCTTGGGAAGCCGGAGCAGCCGAGCGGCGGTGGCACGTGCGGTCGGGATTGACTGGAAGAGGCTGGCTGGGTATAGTGGTGGGTGGGCTGTTTCTCTCATGGGCTGGCTCCACCTAATTAAGGCCCAATAGATAATCTCTTCACTTTACTAATGTTATTATTCGGGTGCGTATGTATCTCCGAAATCATGGTTAAGGGTACCCTTGCAAAGCCCAGTAACACCTTCTCAGGCGTTGGGAGTTTTTTATATTCGTTTTTTACATGGTTTATCTCTTAATCGCGCGTTCAATTTTTTAACCGTTTTCATCATTGGATTTCTCGCATAGAGATCTTCAAAACTAGATAACATGCTAATAGGTTTCGATGAACTTCTTTTTTCATGAAAAAACTGGAAGAAAAAACAGAAGCTAGAAGCATGTTTTCCTTTTACCTTTTTCTCTTTCCGAGAAGCATAGATCCGTGCCTCCATGAGATGCAAATACATGCTTCCAGTGGAAGCATGAGTAAAACACGGAAAAAATCGTCCAAAAAGCGCAACTGTGTTTTTCTTGGAAGTAAAAATGTGCCCCCATGAAAAGTAAATCTGTGCTTCTCACGGAAGCAAAAAAAGGTTCGTGCAATATATTTTGTCTTTTTTTCCCTTTTCGAGAAGCACAACTGTGGTTCTCGCGGAATCAAATCTGCGCCTCCACGATAAGTGTGCATCTTGGGGAAGAAAAACATAAATTCAGGAAAAAAGAAAATCATGATTTCTTTTCCTTTTCGAGTTGTGCTTCTCGCGGAAGCAAACCTGTGCTCCTCGTGAACACAAAATAAAAAGTTCACAGAAAAATAAGTTTGTGATTTTATCCCTCTCCGAGAAGCACAACTATGCTTTTTGCTAAAGCAAATATGCACTTCTCGTGGAAGGAAACCTTTTCTTGCAATATTTTTTTCCTATCCGAAGCCTAGGGAAAACTAGGCATAAATCCAAAGAGCCAAAAAAACCCATCTTAAACTCCAAAAGGTGTACATGAAAATAAGAAAAACAAAATCCAGAGGGACCGTCCAGCACTCAGACACGTGGCAGCCGCTAGATGCACCACTTGGCGTGCTCTCGGCCCACAAAAATGACTCTGCAGGGATGTCGCAAGGGATACCCCTTGCTTTGTTGCTCTCATCTCGGAAGTCTCCCCTGCTAGCTGAAACGCAGCGACGACAACTCGCCCACATCGTATTTTCTTTTTCTTTCTCTTTCATTCTTTTATATAATTTATATTTTCAATACTTTTATATATTTCTATAAATTTCTTTCTCTTTCATTCTTTTATATAATTTATGTTTTCAATACTCTTATATATTTCTATAAATGTTGTAGAAACATAAATTTGAATAAGTAATTGTTCATGCATTTTTTTAAATGCCTTGTACTTAAAAAATCTTAACTGTGAATTAAAAAGATATTCTGAAAATGCCCGGATGATTCTAAAACCTACACACGTTTAGAAATAAGTGCATGCTATTATTTTTTTACGAAATTTTGAAAAATTATTCACATAATTAGAAGAAAATTTCAGACCATTCGAGAAATTGTTCCTGACATGTAAAAACTGTTCATACGGGTTTAAATTTTTTTAATGCCATTTACAAAAATGTGCATGAAGTGTAAAAAAATCATTAGCGCAATTTTGAAAAAAATATGTGTCAAAAATTTCAAAAAAATGTAAATTTCAAAAACTGTTCACATATTTTAAAATATGTTCATGCCACTATTAAAAAATGTTGACCGTATATTCAAAAAACGTTCAAGTGCGTTTGAAGTGTGTTTCATATCTGTTCGTAAAAACATGGATTTTAATTTTTTTTCAAAATGTATCTGAAAATCTTTTACATTTACTGAGAAATGTTCAACGTGTATTTATAGATATGTCAATGTGTCTAGATATCTTTTTTAAAATAAGAATAAAAGGAAAAATGAAAATATTTAGGACATTGAAAAAAAATGTTCGTTACACTTTAAAATCAACAAAGAAAAAAAAGCGAAAGTGATATAACTAGTAAAGAAAACAGATAAGAAGAAAAGAAAAAGCTGGGCGGAATATTCCAAAACCGGCCTATAAAGTGCCCAAAACCACCTGGTCAGGTCTTGAGATTTTAGGCGCCCAGGGTGAAAGAAAAATTCGGGGCCCATTGAGACATAAACATCGTAACAATAATAATTAATAAGCTTATGTATGAAGTGCTACTATATTTTAGTTGATGTCAACAGTTTCCTTTTGTTCAAATTTAGAATTAGCATTAGTTGGTACCTCTCCCACCGTGGCAACCATCGCCAACTCATTCTAGGGTTTCATCTCCTAGTTTTGGCTACAATCCTGATAAAGAAGAGCCTGTTCTTTTTGGTATCTGTATTTCTCTTTTGGTTATGTTCAGGGGATGAGTTATGTTCAGTTTGGACGTTGACAACATCAAGTACAAAAATTTACATGTCTTGGCATACTTTTTGCATTGCAGCTGTAGCAAATCTTGCCTTTATGTGTTGCACGTGGCCATCGTGCTTGGTCTGCAAGATCTTGTGAAAAGGTCATATTGTGGATATCTCTGACCAGGTAGCAGCATATGTGTTGCTGGCTTTGGCATGGCAATGACATGAAGAGGTCAGAGCATGTGCTTGACCAGTTCACTTCAGCTCAGCCTTGGCTTGGCTTTAGGTGATAGATTATTCTCATCGACGGTCGTTGATAGGTGATTGATGGATGAGGACACCTGGAGAGAAAAAGATGGATGGAATAACACGCTCCGATGATGACAAGCAAAGCAAAAAGATGCTCTGTCGTTGGGCCTGCATGTTAGGAATAAACCACGGTTCACCATGTTCATCTATGTGTATGTCACGTTCGTGCGTCCGGCGCGTTGGGCAGGGCCGTTCCGAGCGGCCGGAGCCAGCTAGTGCATGTAGCACGTTAGGAGATATGCATGCACGATTGGGTTGTTAGCCGGTAGTGCAGATCTTAGAGATATTCTAGGAGAGATAGGGATCATCCGTGCGTGATTAGTGGCCGGTTTGGCAACTAGATCGTGTGAGTGCACCTGGGCATAAAAAGCCCCTCCTTGTACGTGGTGTGAGCCACAGTTTGAGCTGAGTAAAAACAAGAATAGGTCGTGCGTGCGGCCGAGGCGCCGTTCGTCGGCGTGGCGTCGTTTGTGCGGCATGGCATTCGTCGCCTGAAAAATCCAGTGTGATGTGCTCCTTCTTTTACCTCTGTTCGAGCGGGTGAAAGAGAGAGAGAGAGGTTCGTCTGGTGTTCGTGTCGCCGGAGGGTACGCGACGTTCATCGCTGGACCGGGTTTGTCCCAACACTGCAGTGCGATTGCCGCCGGCCGTGGACTGAGAAGCCAGCGCAGGCCCTAGGCAGGGCGGCGCCGGAGCGGGAGAGCAGAGGCGGCGGCGACGGGATAGAGACTGGCAAGAGGCTGGCTGGATCTAGTTTTGCGTTGGCTGCCTCTCTCTTGGGCGTTGGCTGCCTCTCTCTTGGGCAGTACTGGGCGCCGGCGCGCCGGCCGAATAGTTGGGCCGGTCGCACCCCAGCCACCCGTTGCAACGAGCCTCAGCCGTCTGGTCTAGACGTTGACTTCCCCCAATCTCTTTCTCTCTCTCCGTACGCAGCGCGAGCACTACCCCACGTCGACTGGACGTCCTCCCGGCCGCCGGCCACCACCCCTCACCTGGACTTCCTTCCTCCGCCGCCCCACATTGCTGGATGCACACGCCGTCCTCATCGCCGTTGGTCACCGCCGGTCGCTGTCGCAGCGTCTGTCCTCGCCGGTCCAGCACTAAGCCGTCGCTCCCGTAGCAAAAACAACGCCGTCTGGAAGCATGTCGAGAGCCTTTGTCGTTGCAGCACCTAGCAGCCATCGTCGTAGCACATCTGTTGCTGCACTCTCGTGCCGCCGGCCTCAGCTCTCAACATCGCTGCTCGCACCATTGGTGTGCCAGTTGAAGCTTTTTTTCATGCCGGTTGAAGCTTTTTCACAGATTGAAGCGTTCCACCGTGTTGATTGAAGCTTTTTTCATCTATGATCGAAACTTGTTCAGTAAACGGTTGCAACTATTTTTATCTTGCAGTGTCTGGTTGAAACTCTGTATATCTTTCGGTTGAATCTTTTTTCACCTAAGGTTGAAACTTTTTTCATAACGGTTGCAGCTTTTTCAGTTTGAGAGTGGCTGTTGAAGCTTCCCTATTCATGGTTGAAGCTTTTTTTATCTAGGCTTGAAGCTTTTTTGGCAATGGTTGCAACACTCATATCGGTGGCTGTAGCTTTTTTTTGTGTCTGGTTTCGGCTTTTACCCGTGCACTATGGTTGGTTGTAGCTTTCTACTCTTTGGTTGTAGCTTTCGCCAAAGCCAGTTGTAGCTTCCGATGCTGCCGGCTGTTAGCACTGCCCTCATCTTGTTTCACATCGTTTGTTTGGTTGAAGCAAAAAAAGGTTCGTCGCTCGCATCACCGCCGCCGGCTGTAGAAGCCCAACAAGGAAGCTTGGAGCAGTAGCGGGGTGGGCTGTTGCAGCAACGGTGGTGAGGGGCGTGCAAACGGCGGTTCTGGAGGGGAGGAAGAGATAGAGGAGGAGGGTATGTCAAACTCAAGGGTGTTGTGTCCATGGTTGTTCGACGAGAGAGGCTCGCTGGCCACAAGGAGCATGTGAGGTTGGCGCCTAGAAGGCCATGGAGATGCGCTGGTGGATGGTGCGAAGAAGTGAAAAGGAGAGATATGAGTTGGTGGATGGTGTGAGGAGGAAGACACCCAGGAGGGGATAAAGTGGGCCTACAAAGAGCAAGCATGCTGGCCACAGGATCGCTTCTCATCAAGTGTGTCACGCGCGTCCGGCGTAACGGTTCAGCCGGCGCACCGGACAGAAACGTTTCCCCTCTCTCTTGGGCCTTGCGTGACCACTGGATGGCTCTGCCCAGTCCCAATCAGAAATATCTCCACTTTACTGCTGCGACTGCCTACACTAACTATTTTGACCCGGGCGGTGGTCATGGTTGTATGGGCCCAGAGATGCTTTGACCTCAATGATTTCGACGAATCACTAATTACGGGGTTCCCCTTGCCAACGTGGCCCCCACTTTCTCAGGTTGCGGTAAATGTCGCACAGATTTAAGTTTTCTTTTTCCCCTAAAAAGTTTCAAGTTTTCCTTTTTCAGTTTTTTCTTCGTGCCACACATCGAGTGCAAAAAGTTGAAAGTTTTATGAAAATTATCAAAGTCCCATATTCTTTCATAGTACAAGTTATATGTGTTGGGTGCTCAAAGGTATTTATGTGTTGCATGTGGCCATGGTGGTTGGTCTGTAGGATGAGCTCTTATATTTTTGGTTTGGCCCCATAGATTTTCCTGGCATGTCTGGGGCATGGTAGTATCATGATGAACACAAAGCTTGTGCTTGACCAATTCAGTTATGACATGCCATCACCCGCAAAAAAAAAGTTATGACATTCCATCAATGTAGAATAATAATGTTTAACAACCTTCTTCCATGAGCATTAATCATTTGGCATGTCTACATATATATCCCTCTATCTTCACCCAAGCAGTAAGATCAAGCTCTACTATTCCAACACTTCTGCAACAATTTCAAATATGCGTTGGATGGGTTAAATAGGAGTAACGATTTTAATAGACAAGAGAAGAACATAAGAAGTGCACCCGCAAAAAAAAACACTCCCTCTGTAAACTAGTATAAGAGCATTAAGATCATCACTTTAGTATTCTAAACACTGTTATATTAGTTTACGGAGGGAGTATATAAGAAGTTGTGAAAAAGCACTAGGGAAAAGGAGGTGTCTGGAACAATAAAACTGTGACTATATGGAAATAGTAACCAAATGTATGTCGTCTCCATATTTTTATCCAAAGGAAGCCCATAGGACCTTCCATTATCTATGGAGATGCATTTGCGTTGTGTGCGGGCTGCACAAATGGTCCAAGGGCCGGCCCATAGTCCCGACAAACGGTGTGCTTGCACTGGGCCCCCAGTAGGCAGGGCCCCCGGCTCAGCCAGTATATTTGTATAGAGATCTAAGCCTTTATGTGCAAGAAATCCATGGAAAAAATTAGGAGATGGGCCCAAAGGTGTGCAACTGTACAAGGGCGCAGCCCATCAGGTCACCACATTACTGCGCAAGGGAGTCTCATGCACGAAATAAAATTGTCCTGCTAAAGAAAATGATATAAAATTATCTCAAAAAACAAATGCATCAAATAAAATCTCTAATTTTTCTGTATCTCGACGCCCCATCTTCCTCTCCCAAATTCTCAATCCCATATCAACGTCGTCGCTCCCATGCTTTCCCTATTCCAAGGTTGCGGTGAGCCAAGACCAACGGCAATATTTCGTTCTTGTCCCCTCAATCAGCTCTCCTTCTATTCTCAACGTTCCACTTGCCCCCCAACAATTAGATGTTGGAGCTTGAGTGTATTATGTTTAGTTAGAAAATATGAGATAGACTAGGATATGTTTTGACTTGTCTTGTAATCCAAGTTGATCATTGTACTTTTATATACTAGATCGGCAACGCGCCTTGGCGCGAGGGTGCCGCTCCAACCGATATGATCAAGGAGAAGATCAAATTGCATGATGCATTAGTAGGAAGGCAAGTTTAGCACATGTAACAAGACAACTTAATCAAAGAAGTGCTACTTGTCGAACCCCAACTCCCACGTGTGCGTGTCTATCGGGATGAAAATATATCAAGGAATTAATCAAAAAATATTCAACGATCAAACCTTTGATATAACTCTTTTTTGATCAACATCTGATATTACTCAATATATCTCAGGATGAAAATATATCTGATATTACTAGAAGAGTAGGTAACGGCAGATACTCACAACAATAAACACCCCATAAAATATCTAAAAAATGGCCCTATCTACATGACATGGGCGCATTTGTTATACAATGTGACATATGAAATACCTAAGCAAGGTTTGGTATGGTAGATATCAAAAGTAGGCTATAGTATTAGTCCCAGATAACTTATTTACACCGATTTTGACACTCCATAATAGTAAACTACATTGTTGAATGTTAGATATATAACTTTGTCCACACGCCTTCATCCAATTTGCTTGATATATAACTTTTTCCACACGTTGCATTTGATTTGCTTGCATGTTGCAACGCATGTTGCCTTGCGGCGGCGCCGCCGATGCCTGGCTGCTCCTGGAGGCGTCAGCGGTGGTGTCAAGGCTGAGGGCGAGGAAGAAGGGCTGGTCGCCAGCTCCAGTTTGCAGAAACCCAAGAACTAACTATCAACCGAATGATGTGCAGTGAAGGCTATAAGTAGCTGAATGAGTTTGCATCAGGAAACATGTCAGCTGAGATTAGAACTTCCACAAGAAAAATGCTCTCAGTGATAGTACTTGTTTATCACTACAGATAAAACTGATTATGTAGTGCGGTCATCTATTTATGTACATGCCATGCCAGACTTCTATGCATGAAATTTATAACGAGACATGGCTACTAATCTTTCTAGTTTATATATTCAATTGACTTTCTAAGATAATTACACCAATTCACATATACACATGGTCATTGTATTTGGCAATCACTTAAGTTTACAGTATATGGCTCTTGCGAGTGCACTATTTGCTGATCATTATTTTTTCTTAATCAGTTCACCACAGAACAATATATTTGTTCAGTTGTTCTAACTATAAAAAAATTACCTCTTGACTAGGTGAAGAAAACAAATACTTACTGAACAACATGATATGACAATAATGCAAAGAAAATAATTATTCATATGAATCATTTAAATAACTCTGATCAATATAATCACACATGATTAATAGGAAAGAACTGCATTGATGTTGGCCAGGGACATGGCAACGTCCTGTCAGAGATGCTTTTAGCTGGTTGACACCCTGCATAAGATGATGCTTCTTGGTGCAACGGAACAAAGGAAATCTCAACACAAGGGAACATACTGCTCCTCTTCGAAAAGTACTAGGAAAACGAGAAGCAGGATATACTCACCCCATATACAAGGACTCCTCTTTATATGTGGGGTATGGTTCTATAACCGAAAGCTGATGGTGGTTGTCATGGCCAAAATACAAGAACAATCGACAGTAATCACCTCCCATGGAGTAAGAATTTTCTGCATTACTAACGAAGGTAAAGAGCAAAATCTCCCAAAGTTATGACCCTGTCGAATTTACCAAAGATGCAATATTTTGCTAGTGCCAAAACAAAATTAGCATCAGAAAACATGTTTCATGCTTGTGTCAAAGAAAATCATGCTTTGGTGGTCCCAGAAATCTTGTCGTGTTGTCGGAAAATGTTGGATCATACCTGTAGTTCATTTGTTCTTTTGATTCTGTTCCTGAGATGTTTGGACCTGGAAAACATCAAGTACAAAAATTCAGAAGTTCTCTTTAGCATGTTTTTCAAAGCCTCCACATTATTCTTGCATTGCACCTGGTTGAGTGAGATATGTTGCATACTCTCAAGGCAAAGGTCGCTCCCACCTTCTCAGGCGTTGACAAGCGGCGCATTGCATGTTCGTCACTTGTCGTCACCTGGGAGTTTTTATATATTTGTTTTTAAACATTTTATCTCTTAAACGCGTGTTTAATTTTTTAACCGTTCTCATCATTGACTTTCTCGCATAGAGATCTTCAAAACTAGATAACATGTTAAAAGGTTTCGATGAACCTTTTTTTTCCATGAAAAAACTGGAAGAAAAAGCAGAAGGTAGAACCATGTTTTCCTTTTACCTTTTTCTCTTTACGAGAAGCATAGATCTGTGCCTCCATGAGATGCAAATATATGATTCTAGTGGAAGCATGAGAAAAACACAGAAAAAATCGTCCAAAAAAGCACAACTTTGTGTTGACACCAGATTTTGGCATGGTAAAAAACGTAATTAAGAAGGCTTCAAATGGAAAAGGGCTCAAAGTGAGAAAGTTCCGTATCGTCAAAAGGAGAAACTTTGATATTTGGGACATAGCCATCCGATCGCATCTCTAAGGCCGAAGTTGTGTTTGAAGCACTGAGATTTTGTATTCAGAACACTATTCGACTGATTACGCCCCCAAGATGGCCTCATATGAGAAAAGTTTCTACACATATTGTCTTCGTCTCGTCAAAACGATCGATTTTGATATAAGAAACGTCTAAATCGGAGTTCGTATGCAAAAGTTAAAGCCAAAACAGTGTTCTGCATAAATCTGCCCCGGAAGTTCCGGGCAAAACTTCCGTGGAGGTTCCGGGCTAAACCGAAAGTTTGCATGCGGTGCGCCCGAAACTGGAATTTTAACATTATTTGCAGATTTGCGAGGCCGATTTCAACATCAAGATGACCTTGGATGAAAAAGTGATCAACTAAGTAATTTTTCTGCATTGCAAGATCTACAACTTTGCTTTTGGGACCATCGCGATCCGAAGCCATATGCGACCTCCAGGAGCTGTGCAAGAGACCTACTTGATGTAATTTTAGCCCGGAAGTTCCGGGCTGACCGGAAGTTCCGGCCCTCGTAGTCCGAGTTAGATTATGTTTTGATGTTTTCGACGTGATTTGAGTCCTTTTCTTGTACGGAAAGTCCAGCCGCCTCATATATATGTAAGGGGTGACGTCCGATTGAACAACACACAATCGATCTATCAATATATCACTTTTTACCTTTACCTTTATCTTCTCCCTTGTTCTTCTTCTTCCTCGTTCTTCGTTCGTTCTTCTTCATTGCAGGGCGGCAAACCTCAAGGCCCTAGGGGCGGTCAGGCCGACCTAGGGCAGCCCATAGCCGCCGCGCGCCCTGACGGGGTCCCTCCCGGGCGTGTGGGGTTTCGGGTCCTCAAAAGCGCCCGCCGGATTGTCTTGCGTACCGCGCTTCCGGCGGGTCTCCTTCGACGTGAGCTGCGGTGCATCACCCTCGGCGTTGGAGGTACACGGTGGCGTGTTCGTGTGCGAACACACTTTTTGGCGACTCCGCTGGGGACGAAGCTTTGAACGGTCTCCGGCCCGTTCTTGCTACAAAGAGATCGTCATCTAGGGTTTGCAATCTACAAAGGTAATATGAACACCCAATTCCCCTTTGTAGATGCAAATAATTCATATGTTGTTGCTAGATCACCTAATGTGCATAATGTATCGGCTAGCCCTAGTTTTATCAATCATGCATCTAATTATGCGCAAGGGCCGATGCAAAACAATTGTCATGCATCAAATTCTTATGATTTAAGCAACATACAACATATGTATCCAAACTCTCATGCATCAGCAACCCCACAAATTTATATGCCGACGAATAACATGATGAGTTTGGTTAATCAAGTTGAGACACCCTATGTAGGAACTTCCAATGGTATGCAACAAAGTGTTTCAAGTTCTTATTCATCGGCAAATAACTTGCAGTACGTTAATCCAAACGTGCCGGTGGATAGGGAAATTGGCCATGTTACTACTAGTTATTTGGCCAATTACCCTCAAACATTATATGCTACATGTAATGCTACTAATTTTTTGGCACCATACGCAACTGTTGATGTCCATAATTCGGCTCCGCACCTTCATGGTCATGGCCGAATAAGTGAAACTTCTACAGGAGCACAAATGCCTTCACCTACTACCGTGGCATATCATGTCCCCCCTACACAATTAAAGAATTTCGGCAACATCTCATTGCCGAAAGAGTCTAAAAGCATCGGGGGGCAACCATATCCAGACTGGGTGGTTGAGAACAAGCTTACATTCTCTTGGGATTTGTGCAACTCCGTTCGAAAGGAACTAATAGAAGGCGGGAAGCCTCATGATTTTGCTGCAGTAAAAGCTAGAGTTGTGCAAATGATGCAGTTGCCCAGTGTTGTACCATCCAGTGCACCCCGTAAACAATTGCAAAGTTTCGGCACCTCATTGCCGGAAAAGTTTGAAAGTATTGGGGGGCAATCTCATGAGGAGTGGATGGAAATTGAGATGAAAAAGTTTAAAGCTCGCCAAGCTGAGATGTGGGCTAAAATTAGACAAGAGCGAGAAGCCTTGCAAATTAAAAAAGATAAAGTTATTGATTGAGGTAACAAAGAAAATTCGGTTATTGGAAAAGCCGAATCAAGTAGTATATATTCTGAATCCATCAAATCCAAAGTGGCAAGCATTATTGAGAAAGGGCATGGCAAGCATAGCAAAACAACCATGCTTGATTTTTCCGAAGTCAATGGAACCTACTTCCTGCCCTATGAGTTCCGTGCCATAGAAAATTGACAAGCCTCAAGGACAAGAACAAGTAGCCGAACAAAGTTCTGCTGACATGGATCTTCAAAGAAATGATGCATGGAATCAAGAAAAAGATGATGAGAAGGTGTTGGGGAGCCATCCAAAGAAGGAGCAAGATGTTCTTCAAGTGGCACCACCATCATACTCTCCCAACAAATTTGAAGAGGTATGCATAGCGAGTAATTTACCTATTTTCAGATTTGGTCGCAACTTCATTATTGAAGCATCTATAAGAAATATTCTCATAAGTAATTTTGAAAGACCAATGAAGAAGGGTAATTTACTTGTTAGCAATAAAACTGTTATGGAACATATCGGTCAACCCATTGCGCCATTTATAAAGACCGATAATGACTTATTGTTACAGCTAAAGCTTTCCTCGTTACTTTATCTAAAGTTCATATCTAGTTGGGTAGCTTTGCTTATTTCGTACTTGGCTTGCACTTGGTCTCAATTGAGACATGTATGTTCTAAATATCTTCATTTCAGAAATTTAAAGCCAAGGTTAAAATCTTTTGGGAAAACCGATGCAAGTATAGTTTCTTATTTAAGGACATCGGAAAATGAATGCGAAAGAGAATTCATAGCCGAATGGGAAGATGCCAAATATGAACCATTCGTTTGCTTAACTCCAAAGCCGTTCTCACAACAAGATCGGCTAGAGAATGAAAAGTTTACCTTCAATTCAAGCATGTGTGATCAAATATTTGATTTGTTGTTGCAAAATAATTATATTAGAATTCTTGATCACCATGTTGAACCATCTGTCCAAGGATGAATGTATTGTAAGTTGCATGATTCGTCCAAGCATAATTTTGAGGATTGCAACATGTTTCGTCAAATAGTTAAATCGGCCATTGATAAAGGACGATTGCAATTTGTTGAGACACCAAGAGATAACCAGTCTATTCCGATTGGTCCCGATGGCAGAAAGTTTTTGCATCGGCTGCTTCAAGCCGATCCATTTGAAGAGAAGGTAAAAACTACAGGTGATGGGATCAAGCTTTCAAGTAAAGAAGTTGTTGAAGAGCATAATGAACATAATCTTGAGGGCAAGAATTCCATCGAAGCTACAATGGAGACGCCAAGGACTGGGGGGCAGCAAGCAAATTGAATGATCGATGAAAGCAAACCAAAAGAAAACAAAGGCCGAAATAAGCGCAAGTGTAAGAGATCAAAAATCACCTTCGCTGAACTATTGGATAAATATCAAAAGAAGAGTGAAGAAAAGAATGCTTATCGGCCAAATCATGCAAAGAAACCAAGGTCACCCCAAGGCGCAAATATGAGGATCTGTATTGGCAAAGTGACAATTATAATGCAACATATTCATATCCTTATTTTGGGCCGTCAATGCCAATGCCGTGGATACCTCCCTATGCTCATATAGATACATATTCATCATGGGACAGGTATGGTACAATGGCACATTCTCCATCTTATTCTAGACCATCTCACCAATACTATGCAGCTCCAAGGAGATCAACATTTGAACAATCACGCGTCAAAGACCGTTTCAATCATAAGGAATCGGTCCAGAGCTCAAGAAAGAAGAAAGAGGTGGTAAAGCAAGTTTACCGCATGAAAAGAGATGGCCGTAAGTGTGCTGCTTCAGATTTGATCTCAAATAACAAAGAGCCAATTAAAGTGTTGACATTGGCTATAAAATGCAAAGAAGTGAAGCAATCAATTGATAAAAATCAGAGTGCCAAATCTGAAGAAAAGAAGTTGAGAGTGCACAGGGCCCAAAAAGAGTTGCCATTGGTTGAAACAAAATCACAGCCGAGATGTCCACTCGGTTTATCATATTGGCAAAAGAAGAAATTACAAAATCTTAGTGCACAAGAGCTCAAAAAGAAGAACATGGCATGGGTTCCCAAGAAGATCAATCAGGATAAAAATGATGTGCATGCTTCTGTTGCAACAAGTATAATAAAAGTGAAGAAGGAAAATAATGAAATCAACAAACAATTAAGACGAAGGTGCGTATCACAACATCAAAATATTCGGTTAGCACATCATCCATTTTCTTCAACCATGCCGTTGATGCCTTTGCCATGGAATTCATCCCTAGGTATGATCAATTACCCTCCGTGGATTTATTTTGATCCATGGATGCAACATAATTTTCTATATCATGAGAGGGTATTACCAAATTACCATACATTTGGTTAGTTACATTGTTGGGCCGACATATTTTATTCCTATTTTATTTGTTTATTTTGGCTATACATACTTTGGTGGGTGAATTTTACATGGACCTCATGTTAACGGCCGATATTTATCTATCGCCCTAAGAATATGTCAAAGCATGGCCGGTGTAGTATCCTAACATCATCCTTCGTTCAATTGGAGATCAAAACAAGACTCATGCCACTTAAAATATTTTTTCACAATAATCAAAGCCGAATATAAAATTTTATTCGGTTTGGAGCTTTTGGTTGCCATAGGTGCTATACGTATTGAGGGTTTTGGTGATTCATTATGAGTAGTACAACAAGTATCCAAGGGTTATCAATGTTTTGATGAATCACTTATAGTTTATCTTTTGGTATGTCTAGATGCAAGATTTACCTTGGGTTGCTTTAAAATTGTTCATATATCTAGACATGACAATTTGAAAGAGTTGGCACAGCAAGCATCCGGCTACTATGTTAACCATGGTGTATTGTATTTCTATCAATAGCCGATGCTAGGTTTTCTCAACATAGGTAAGGCCGAACCGAAGCACACCGCTTCGGCCACTAATGAAACTTTTATGCAGGCGAAGTAAGGATTGGAGGAAGTTCATTATTGATTGTCTGCAAAGTCCTAGAGAAAGGATGAACAATATGGTTCGGAGGATGGTTTTGGTCTATGGAACCTTATCACCGGATTGTTATAGAAGCTGAGAAGTTTTCACCCAAGTTTGCATCAATAGGTTCAAACAAGCAATGGCCGATATATACTTATCGTCCTAAGAATATGCAAAATGGCCGATGGATTGTTGACATCATCCTTAGAACAAGCTATGCGGAAGTTATTTTTCGGGACACAAGCTTTGCCGAAAAACAGGGGGGCATGTGTTGACACCAGATTTTGGCATGGTCAAAAATGTAATTAAGAAGGCTTCAAATGGAAAAGTGCTCAAAGTTAGAAAGTCCCGTATCGTCAAAAGGAGAAACTTTGATATTTGGGACATAGCCATCCGATCGCATCTCTAAGGCCGAAGTTGTGTTTGAAGCACTGAGATTTTGTATTCAGAACACTATTCGGCTGATTACGCCCCCAAGATGACCTCATATGAGAAAAGTTTCTACACATATTGTCTTCGTCACGTCAAAACGATCGATTTTGATATAAGAAACGTCTAAATCGGAGTTCGTATGCAAAAGTTAGAGCCAAAACAGTATTCTGCATAAATCTGCCCCGGAAGTTCCGCGCAAAACTTCCGGGGAGGTTCCGGGCTAAACCGAAAGTTTGCATGCGGTGCGCCCCGAAACTGGAATTTTAACATTATTTGCAGATTTGCGGGGCCGATTTCAACATCAAGATGACATTGGATGAAAAAGTGATCAACTAAGTAATTTTTCTGCATTGCAAGATCTACAACTTTGCTTTTGGGACCATCGCGATCCGAAGCCATATGCGACCTCCAGGAGCTGTGCAAGAGAGCTACTTGATGTAATTTTAGCCCGGAAGTTCCAGGCTGACCGGAAGTTCCGGCCCTCGTAGTCCGAGTTAGGTTATGTTTTGATGTTTTGGACGTGATTTGAGTCCTTTTCTTGTACGGGAAGTTCAGCCGCCTCATATATATGTAAGGGGTGACGGCCGATTGAACAACACACAATTGATCTATCAATATATCACTTTTTACCTTTACCTTTATCTTCTCCCTTGTTCTTCTTCTTCCTCGTTCTTCGTTCGTTCTTCTTCATTGCAGGGCGGCGAACCTCGAGGCCCTAGGGGCGGTCAGGCCGACCTAGGGCAGCCCATAGCCGCTGCGCGCCCTGACGGGGTCCCTCCCGGGCGTGTGGGGTTTCGGGTCCTCAAAAGCGCCCGCCGGATTGTCTTGCGTACCGCGCTTCCGGCGGGTCTCCTTCGACGTGAGCTGCGGTGCATCACCCTCGGCGTTGGAGGTACACGGTGGCGTGTTCGTGTGCGAACACTTTGTTTTTTCTCGGAAGTAAAAATGTGCCCCCATGAGAAAGTAAATCTGTGCTTCTCACGGAAGCAAAAAAAGGTTCGCGCAATATATTTTGTCTTTTTTCCCTTTTCGAGAAGCACAACTGTGTTTCTCGCGGAATCAAATCTGCACCTCCACGGTAAGCGTGCATCTCAGGAAAGAAAAACATAAATTCAGGAAAAACTAGGCATAAAACCAAAAGCCTAGGGAAAGCAAATATGCGCTTCTCTTGGAAGGAAATATTTTCTTGCACTCTTTTTTTCCTCTCCAAAGCCTAGGGAAAACTAGGCATAAAACCAAAAAGCCAAAAAAACCCATCTAAAACTCCAAAACGTGTACATGAAAATAAAAAAATAAAATCCAGAGGAACCGTCCAGCACTCAGACAAGTGGCGGCGACTGGATGCACCTCTTGGCGCGCTCTCAGCCCATAAGAATGACTCTGCAGGGTTGTGGCAAGGGATACCCCTTGGTTTGTTGCTCTCATCTCGGAAGTCTATCTCGCCAGCCGAAACGCAGCAACGACAACTCGCCCACATCGTATTTTCTTTTTTCTCTTCCATTCTTTTATATAATTTATGTTTTCAATACTTTCATATATTTCTATTAATGCTGTAGAAACATAAATTTGAATAAGTAATTATTCACGCTTTTTTTTAAATGCCTTGTACTTAAAATGTTAACTGTGCATTAAAAAGATATTCTGAAAATGCGTGTATCATTCTAAAACGTACACAAGTTCACAAATATGTGCATGATATTATTTTTTACGAAATTTTGAAAAATTATTCACATAATTAGAAGAAAATTTCAGACCATTCGAGAAATTGTTCATGACATTCAAAAACAGTTCATACGGGTTGACAAGTTTTTAATGCCATTTACAAAATTGTTCATGAAGTGTAAAAAAATCATTAGCGCAATTTTGAAAAAAATATGTATCACAAAATTCAAAAAAATGTCAAATTCAAAAACTGTTCACATATTTTAAAATATGTGCTTCTAGTGGAGCAAGGAAAAACACGGAAAAAATTATGATGTTTTCCCTTTCCAAAGAAACATAATTGTGCTTCCGCGTTTTGTCCTTTTTCTCTTTCCGAGATGCATAACCGTGTTGCTCATGGAACCAAATCTGCGCCTCTCCTGATGTCATGTTGCTTCTTTTCATTTTATACATATTTTTTATTTTCCTTTGTTAACTTTTGTTTAAATTTCGAAAATATAAAATATAAATATTAAAAAAACACTTTACTTACAATTGTAGAAAATATTCATATTGGATGTGAAAAATGTACAATGTGAATAAAAAAGTGGAAAATATTAATCAGGTGTTTGAAAAAAGTTTATCATATGTAAGAAAAGTGTTTATACTTTGTACAGAAAATTGTGTAATTAGAAAAATGATTCATACAGTAAAACAATTTACGTTACATTTAGCAAAATATTAACCAGGTTAAAAAAACTGTTTGGGACATTTTTTTAAAAAAGTTGTACAATGTTAATGTTGCATTTAAAAAATGTTAAACATGTATAGAAAAATGTTCTTGTGTTATACGTAAAATGCATAAATGTGAATGTAAAAAGTAAAAATTCTTAATTATCTATATGGAAAATACTAATCATATATATGAAAAATGTTGCACATATTTTGGAAATTTTTTAATCATTTGTACGGAAAATGTGACAAATATGAAATGTAGATGGTTGTGAATTTTTTGAAAATGTTTATAAAAAAGGTAAAGAAATATTTGTGTAATTCAAGAAAAATGTGTCGTGCATGAAAACAATTATGTCACATTTTTTAAAATATTCACAAGTTACAAAAATGTGTTCGTTACATTTTCAATAAATGTTGTACAATGTACTAAAAATGTTTGAATAGTGTAAAAAACGTTTTTTATCATTCAAAAAATGTTTCAACATGTATTTGAAAATAATTCACCACCTCTTCAAAAAAACTTAAAACATGTTTTTGTAAAAATTGGTAAACATGTATTTGAAAAATATTAAATGGGTATAGAACAAATGTTTTAAATATATGCAAAAAATGTACAACATAGATGAGAGAAACGTAGACATGTATTGAAAAGACAAAATCAATGAAAAATTACAAAACAAACAAAAATAAAAGCAAAGATACCAGAAAAAACTGAACAAGACACATATAGAAACAATGAAAATCAAGGGAAAAATAATAAAACCATGGAAAAAACAAAGAAAACTGAAGCATAAAAGAAGAAGTAGAAGAAAAATCCAAAAACAGAAGAACAAATCCGAAAATAAGAGCGAGGGAATTCCAGGGTGACTGCTGAGCCAGAACAAAGCGAACCTACGCGCGTAGCACCCGTGCTACAAAGTGGTCGGGCTTGCTACTATTCTCCGTATGTGATTTCTAGTAGGCGTCAATATGAGCAACATATAGTCGTGAGACTACGCCTGGGCCTCACCTAGCAGCGGTGTTCATCAGCGTCATGATGACATGCCTACCTTCGTGGGTCGTGGCTGTGGCCTACATACGTGTGCCTCTCAAGAGGGCCGTCCGGTCCTCA
>NC_041386.1:726167510-726203000 GCF_002162155.2 Triticum dicoccoides
ACTTTTGTCTAGACTTTGCTTCGTGGACAACATCGACTGCCAAAGTCAAAAGTTTTACCAAATTTTCAAAGTCCCAGATTCTTTCATAGTTGCCATGAGATGTATTGCATATTGAAAGAATTTTTTTCCCTTATGTATTGCATGTGACCATAGTGCTTGGTATGTAGGACTTGGTACAAAAGATCTCTTATCCTTTTGTTTCGGCATGTGGATTTCTTAGGCCGAGCATTGGGAATGGTAGTAGCTTGGCATGGTCAGAGCTTGTGCCTGACCAATTCAGTTGAGTTCAAGCCTAGCTTTTGTTGTAGCTAGTGCATACTTTAGGTGATAGATCACTGTTGTTGACGATTGTTCAAAGTGACTTATGAAGCCAGACAAAGCAAGAAGGCTTTGATGTTCGGCCTAAAGAACAAGTCTAACAAATTTTTACGCACTCTGCCATTTGGGTAGAAATAAATTTGATGGAAAACTGAAGTGCATGTGTAAGAAAGAGTGAAATTTACAGTGGATTGACCTGATCAGTAACTACATTTTCAAAGTGCCTCAAAATGCGCTCGCTCTCCTTTGAGCCTTCAGTGGAGAATAATTTTTCATAAAATGCAGTGGCCATCGTCCTCAAACCCCTCATCATTTTCACACTTCGAGCCATCATCTCTCCTAAAAAACTTCACAGTATTTGTATGCTTCCTATGAGATGCTCTATTCTGGAAATACTTGGTACTCTGATCCCATCTTGAAGCCAATCCACATGAGTTCTTTGCTTGTAATACACCTCCTCCCTCTCATAAAGCTCATGCAGTTGGGCCTCTATATCCTGTAGTTCAATTCTGTATCCTGAACTAGCTGCCCTCTCTTTTGCCTCTCTAAGCTGGCTCTTAAGATGATTAATTTGTCTCTTAATAATAATAATAATAATAATAATAATAATAATAATAATAATAATAATAATAATAATAATTTTGTGCTAAGCTTCAAAGATGAAGAATGACCAAGAAATATATGACCTAGACCTTTCCGGAATTTGAGGAGAGCATGTCAATAATACTTAATCAACAACCTTCAACCATAAATACCCCGCCACTTGTTGTGTGTCCATATATACCGTAGTACCACACAATCTTCACTCGAGATGTAGCATCGAGTTATACTAGTTGGAACAATCTTCTGTCACATTCAAATGTGTGGCACATGAAGGAAAAAAGAGGAGCTAGTCCCGGAGGGACAATAGATGAACCATAAAAAGTACGTGAAAATGTTATAGAGGAATAAGAGACACCAGGAAAAGAGGAGAGGTCCTACCTACGTGGATACACACCAGACTTCTCCAAGTTGCTATTTGCATCCAATTAGACCCCGATGCCATTGTGGGAGCACTTCCTTAGCACGCACAACATACGCAATGCTTGTAGAGATGACAATTGTATTCTAAATGGATCACTAATTGATCTGCGAGCAAGCACGAAAACTTTCCCATGAACCTGAAATTTGCGCCTGTGCAGTTTGGAGGTAATACCAATCACGCACACAAATAGATTGTCCAACCATGTGTATACAAGTTTTGGTTGGCAACAGTGTGGATCAAGCAGGTTGGGCTTCAATATTGCTTGTGGGAAGGTTACGGAGAAGGGGAAAGTGAGGTTGACCATAATGTGGCAGATAGGGTTCTTGAGTGAAAACAATTGTCAGGCATACAACTAATGATTCTACATCGTGTGATGACTGCTACATGTGTATCTGCTGGCATATCAGTCCATGACACGGTACTACACATAGACTTTTACATATTAGCTGAGTTATATACAAAGATCCACTTGATTTGCCAATTGGCATGTGGACCATGTTCCTGTATCGTAGCACCACATTTTAATTTATCTATTCACATGATGATCTCAGCGGCACTAGTTGCAGTGGCCAGACATGCTTAATTATCAGCATTGGTTAAATCCTCCCTTGGTCGTCGTTCGATCGTCACAACCAGCTTTTATGCTAATACCGCTTAATTAAGTAAACTGTGTAGTACTTCAGTCGTCAATTGCGTGACACATGCCGGCAGTCTGGTTGGCAAGCACACAACAAACAAGGTAATTTAAGTACGTTTTGTAATCTAAGTGCGTCTCCATCACGTCGCCGTCATGTAATACATGACGCATATCGCGTTACTGGGACGGCATAATATTTCCATGTCTGCAGGGAGGATGCAGCTAGTTCATTATCCACACTGGAAACACTGGAGCGGTGGCCTCACTGGAAACATACATGTGGGGGCTTAGTAGGCTCCTATGATTTTTCAAACTAAGACACACACGAAACACAGAACAATCATAAAAGAGTAAAGGTTTTGTTTTTCTCTAAAGAGTACAAGGTAGTCGCACCCTATCAATTTGCGGTAGATAAACCAGAGGAACTAATGGTCTCGAGAGTCATAAAAAAGAAGAAAAAATGCGACATACAATTGGGAATATTAATTATTGTGTTTCGGTTCAATAGGAAACTGCATTAGGGAATAGAAGGTATCGGGAAAAAGATGACCATTGCTCGACCTAGTAGTCTCTTGAGTTTTGGCCGAGGACATATCCAATGGCACCCTGTTAGTGATGTCCTCAGGGGATTAAATATGTTCTCTGATGGCACCATGTAGGCAAATGTGCTCAAGTGATTTGTGATTACAAATGGGGCTTGACCCTATGTTAAAAATAAAATAAAAATATCTGTTAGAGTGTAATATATGGCTGTCTCCCGGCGCTGCAATTAATCATATATGTTCATTATTGACATTTTCTCTTTTGCTACTCGGCCAGACAACATATATTTATTGATGGACCACGTATCTAATTAAATTGACCATGCCGATCTGTGAGATATATAGTCAAGCTATATAACTTTTCGGTTGTAAAATGTGTGGCTTACATGCATTCTAACAAGGCATGTATTTCCCGTCAAAGATTTGCCGTTCAGACACAAAGGTTTGCAATATACTTGCACCAACTCCCAGATCATTAAAACCCTTTCCGATCAGAAATGCTTTCTGAACTAAATAGGCAATATATGGCTGGTTTTGTCGACCGGTTTAGGTTCACAGTATGCGACCATTTAGTGCACAACAACCTTCTGCAGAAAGTTTCTTGTACTGACTCCATTCTGTATAGAAGGGGTATTCTATTTGTCTAGAAATGTTAGAGCTATTTTTATTGCTCTCACATCATGGATTCATGGTTACTGAATATAGTATGATGTTGAACAAAAACTAGAAGAAAGATGAAGAAACATCTCATCAACACATTTACAAAAAGTCAGGACCTGAAGTTAATGCAGAGTAGTGCATCCAACAATATCCAACGATGACTAGCCATGTTGTTTTTGGTCTGTGATTATATATACATACCGATATACCTTCACTCACATAATAGCATTGAGTTCTACTGCCGGATCACTTCTATATTACATTCAAATAGGTGGCAGATCAAGAAAACAAAAGTAGCTTGCCCTAAGAGTGAATAGAAGAACACAAAAATAATGTGCAAAAAGCATTGGGAATAGGAAATGCCGGGAACAAAACCATTACTTAGTGAACGATTCATGGTGCTGTGCTATTGCAAACTACCAGGCCATACTCCTCCATTAAGTTTGACATGTCCACATGTGTCAACAACTAATGTATGGATGGTGGCATATGATAGCTAGAATTGTCATTCATGCATGCCCCCAATACAAGATCTAAACCTCATGCACCACCAAACACCTAATCCTTTGAAAGGGCACTGTCCGCATTGGCCTTGGTCCAGCTATCCTCCAGCGAGCTTCTACCAGTTTGCTGCGGTGACAACTATTCTATGAACTCTGTATCTGTTCCATTACCAACAGATGGCCATATGAAATGATTGCTTGGTGTTTTGGATTTTTCCTGAGCGTCTAAAGTACTATCGACATATTGCTACTGTTTTCACTAAAAGGTGGACCTTATTAACTCGAAATGAAGCATCGTGGGGATACAAACACAATGAGCACACACCCAGCCTCTGCATAGTTAGGATGCACACAGCCAACATCAACACACACGCACGCACAAAAAACCACAAGGGAAAGTTGCAAAGTCATACAAGACCCAAGCTATGCATTGGTGGATATATTACTATAGCCACCATTATTTTTTTAAAATACTCGGCAAACCTATATTTTCCCTACTGCATGATGGGCGAGTGAGTTTTTCACGAGTATATTATAATTCTCGGTAAACCTATACTAACCAGCTGTTCTGCATCATTTTACATTTGTTCGTGACACTCAAAACTCAAGACAATATCACATTCTGGGAGTCATGCATGGCAATGCTGGTTAATGCTAAAGATGTATCCAATCTGTATGGTAACCCATTATCAGTAAGATACCTGACCTACTCTCAGTCTAGAAGCATCTCAATCATGATTACTGAGGTACTATGCACTACATGAATCAATGCAAAATCATTCCCCTACACTGGCTCAACAACTGCTAATAGGTCATTCGTTTTGGAATCTTTGTAATGTGGTTCTGTTTCCAAGATGCTCATTTGTTGTGTAATCTTCGTATCGTCTTAGGAATAGATCATTTGTTTATACCAAACTTTAAATACGTAGCCAAAGCGACATTTACTTTGCAAAAAAATTATGTTTATGTACACATAATCAGTGTTCATATCTCTAATAGTTTTTTTTGCGCGTGCATCTTATATCTTATATATTTACTAATTGTACGCACCATACGAGGCTCCACGTTAATCCACATCATCAGGATTAAATTAGCCATTTGATTTAAATTTAATGGTCAAGATCTATTAGATGGCCATAACAAATTAAAAGAACAAAAAAAAAACACCACATATGTAAAGGTATAGGCACGTACATAAAGGATTTACTTCTTTGAACACAGGTACATACAGGATTAACCCGTACCATGAAGAAAATGGGATTTTTTTAGGATAGGAAAGGGGATTATTACCACGTACTTACGACACTAAACTTGTTTTTTTAGAAAAGGAGGATGTGCCCCCGGCCTCTGCATCTGGACGATGCATGCATCCATATTATTAATTATTCACAAAGGTCATACAAAGTCATACATCAATAAGCTTGAAGTCACCATCTTGGCAACGCTGTTGCTACTCCTATCCCCTAGATGAACACGTGTCGAATGTTCGGGCCTAATACCAAAGTGACATCGCACCAAAGCCTAACACCTAAGCCGTGTGTCCCATCCAAGCCACTACCTGGATTGGGTCCTACACCGGTCTGGCACACTCCCAGTGAGCACCGCACGCTGCAAGGGCCGTCACTCTGTAATTGCCCAACCCTCAATGAGCTAAGTGCATGTAGAAATTAAGGAGACCATGTGTAGTATGTTATTGGTTTTGGTTACCGTGTGATGAGAGAGAAGCATTCTTTTCCACTTTAAAGTGCATTGAGAATATAGAAGTACACTCTTTTGTGGACAAACTTTAAAGCCAAACGTACAGTCTTCACCGGACGGAGGTAGTAGGCCATAGAAATACAAGAGTGTGAACCGATGATTGCAATGCTATTAATGTACTGATGGGTGACCAATTACAACTTGTTTTTGTCTAGCCCCGAGCCTCTCTCCCTCCTCTCCTCTCCTCTCCTCTCCACCTGCATCCACCTCTAGCAATGGACATCTCTACGATTTTCAACCATGGGTGGGCTTCTCCACTGGGATTTCAACCCTGACATTGCATTTGCCGATGAGGTACAACGAAGGTATGGATCCACGGTGCATTTCTCCCCCTCTCGAGACACTTTGGAGTTCTATTTGGTGGCTTCATTCTCTTCGGCTTCTTTCTCCCTTACTGAAGAATCAGTTGCTTTGGCTCTACAATGTTGTCTTGGAGGTCATCCCAAAGGATTTCGTGTTCTTAAGCTCAACAATCATTCGTTTCGTTTCTCCGTGGCCAATAATAAAGTGGGTCACTTTATTCATGCTCTCAAGGACAGAGACTGGCCAGATTTCATTTGCCATTTCCATCTTTACAATGGTCATTTTGCAAAGCTCATCAAGTATGAATCGGGTTGGCATGCTGACAAGGAGTTACAAGAAATCTCTGCCCGCTCTCCATTGGCCGTCAAATGCAATATTGGTTTTCTTAAGGAGAACAGTTTCACGGATCCCCATGCTGCAAAAGAGTTGAGAAAATTCTCAATTGTCCCAATCAAAACCATGGAGTTAAAGGACATTCATGCGGCTAAAGCTTCTTCGTCAAAGGCTCAAAATTCAAACCAGACGCAATCAATGCCAGATTCATCCAGTGATTATTGTCAGCCATCATTACAGGAAGCAATCAAGGTGAACGGAATCAAAAATCAGGGGGTTATTGGAATTAATGACAAGGACTTTAATGAGGAAGTTATTATTGTTGGATCTTTCCATTTTTCGATCAAAGCCTTGTATACGTCACCTCCTCTTTGTTTCCTTACTTCTGCGCTAAGGTATGCTCCCCCAGCCACAACATGGCCCCCAAATCTTTCTCATAGCCATCAACAGGATCTTCAACATGTGGGATACGATTTGGATGAAATTATTACCATGGCGAAATTTTGGGGTGCTCTGTGTGCAAAATGTCTTCAGTGGGGTCATAATAAGCTTAATTGCCAAAACAAAATAATCTGCCTTAAATGTTTTCACCCTGGTCACAAATGGGAAGCTTGTGTAAATTCTTTGGGGAAGAATAATGAGACGTTGGCATGTAAGGATCTCTTACCAACCAACAATAAATCAGATCCCTTGACTGCTGTTGATTGCCATCGAAGACGGAAACAGCACAGGCCAAAGACCACCGTCAGATGCAGCTCTTGTGGGCATTATGGACATGTGGACGCATCCTGCCTCTGGCAAAAGTGGGCTCGCAAATGGTAATGGGTGCCTAAGGGCATTACTATCCCTGCCGCTTCGCATTCGCGCGCTCCACTTCCCAAAGCAGGGACAAATACCTCCCCTGCTCCGCCCACAGCCGCTCCGCCATGCGTTGCCCCGCTCATCGTCCCTACCCTCACTGCCGCGCCGCCTACCAGCACCATGGCCAACTTTTCGGTGAACCCCCTCCTTGTCCTCCCCGGTGGCTGGTCGATCGAGCCTGGCCCGCTGGATCGCAAGGTGCGGGGGGATATGGCAGTCAATCCAATCCCGCCGCTCACCAACCACCATCTCTCCATCGCCGAAACCAGCAGGTACATCCCCATCCAGCTCCAGGAGGATATGAGGAACCAGATCACTGGTCTACTGCATGAGGCGGAGCTGCCACCTACTGGGGTTTCAGATCATCCATTGGGTATCAGTATGTTTGCTTTTGCGGATTCATTCATCAGAGATACTGTAGTCAATACCACCTTTGAGCTTGATGATGAAGAAGTTGTGATCTCCTTTGTCTGCCACAATGCTGCTCTTAACATGCGTAGAACATCTTATGGCCCACAAGTTTGGCTTATGTACATAGGCTTTCCTGAAGATTATCAAACTGATTTTTATCTACAATGCTCGGTTGATGAGTTTGGGCGTTTAGTCACTTGGAATAATCCTTGAATGGATCATAGATTTGTTATTATTAAAGTTCAGATCATTCATGTGCGCCTGATCCCAAAGAGCATGGTCATGAGGCAGCTTGGCGGGGATAGGGATTGTTGGACCTACTCTGTTTACATCTTGAGAGGATAGGACTGGAACGCTCATATTCCAGATGTTCCTCCTGCTGATGTGGAGCCACCACCTGAGAATGGTAATCCACACCCCATGTTTGGAGATGGACTGAACGCCGAGCAGATATATCAACAGCAGCTTGCAAACTGGTTTGTGCAGAATGGCGCAGGCAATGCGCCCGCTCAGCACAATGCAGAATCATGATCACCAGCCTGCGCAATGGTTTCCTTGGCCAGTTCCTCCGCCACCTCCGGCGCCACCGGCCCTGGTTAACTAGCAGGCCTGGCTCACCAATGAGGGCCTTCAATTTCAGTTTGGTGTGGCTCTGGATGACAACTTGGCGATAGTCTGGGCTGATTCTGGCTCTGAACATAACAACTTTGGGTCCTCTGCTCCTTTGTCTGAACCTGGTTCCTTGCTGCTTGTTCCACCTGGTGAGGTTGAGTCTACGCCCAGCCCGAGTACCTTACATGTCTTCGTTGATATCTCCAATGACAATCTGCAGATTTCCCTCTCGATGCATGGCACGGCGGTCTCTACTGTTGATTTAGCCACTCCTTTATACAAGAGCATTATTCTTCAAGGCCTCTCTCAGTCTATCAGGCAAACTATTAGCAGTTATGGACCTTGGAGGAATGCCTATGGTTTTCACAGTGATGCTACCATGACTATCAATCACGATCCTCTGGCTGTGTCAGTGAATGATGCTAATCTTATTATTTAGACAACAACCACTACCACTGCAACTCCACCCCCGGTGGTCATAACTGAGATTGGTGAGACTCAGGGCTCTGAAACTATCTTGCCTTCAGGTGCTGATGTGGATTCTGGGAGTTTTATAGATGAAAGCTTCAGTGATGGGATCATCGAAGATGGAACAAACTTTACTGCAAATATCAACCTGATGGCTGACACTCATGCTGTTGCTGGCATCTTAGTGGCCCTGCAAGATGATCACAACTTGGTTGATGTGGAACCTAGTCAGGCATCCCCACCTAGCCAACCTCCTGTGCTCACTCATGGACGCCGAAATAAGCAACTTGTCTCCATCACAACAACTGAAGTCAGGCACATCTCTCGAATCAACAAATATAATAGGTTTAAGGCCTCACATATCTCTGACACCAAGGAAACTACTTCCAAAGTGCTCCCTCGAGTGACTCCTGCTGCTGCTCCCTTACAGATACGCACCTCTACAGATCAAGCTCAAGCAGACAATGTTCCACCTCCTACTCCACTCGCTGTCATGCAAGCAATTGGAGTCCAGCGTTGTGCGGTACCGGCGGAAGAATTGACTGAAGAAGCCCTTCTGGCGGCCTTTGTCGACAACATCTCCAGCAACACTGATGCTCGTCAAGATGAAGTGGGCATGGATGATGCCTCATCCTCTGCCTAATTTGCTGCTTTAGCTTTTATGTCTCTTGTGCGTAGTTGGAATGTCCTTTTTTGGAACGTTCGGGGTTTAAATTTGGATCTGAAATAATTAGCGCTCTCCAACTCTATTGCTACTAGTGGTTGTGCTATCGTCTGCTTGCAAGAAACTAAAATTCCTAGCATTGATCTTGCTTTTATTAAGTCTTGCTGTCCAAGACGCTTTGATAAATTTGCTTACAACCCCTCTTCTGGTGCCTCCGGTGGTATTCTCACGATTTGGAATTCAGCTATATTTACTGGCACGGTTGTATCTACCCAAGAATTTGCACTCACAATTAAATTTCAGTCCACTCAATCAGCACAGTACTGGACTTTAATCAATATCTATGGGCCTTGTACTGGGGATGAACGAAAAAATTACACTGATTGGCTCTATAATGTTCATATTCCTACTGATTGGTTACTTCTTGGGGACTTTAATTATAGCAGGGCACCAGATAATAGAAATAAACCAGGAGGTAACATTAATGATATGGCAACTTTCAATGACATCATTCGTAAACAGAATCTTATTGAAATTCCGATCAAAGGCCGATCCTACACTTGGAGCAATATACAGAAGGAGCCGTTATTGGAACATCTTGACTAGTTTCTTACATCCATCTATTGGACATCTGCCTACCCTAATACCCTAGTAAAACCACTAGGTAAACCCACACCTGACCATACACCTTGTGTTGTTACCGTTGAAACCTAAATTCCCAGGTCCAAACTGTTCCGTTTTGAAGCTTATTGGGTTTTACATCCGGGATTCATGGAAGTCGTTCAAAAAGCATGGGCAAAGCCAGTTAAGTCCTCCAATGCAGCAACAACTTTATGCAGAAAATTTAAACACTTGCGGAATGAGCTCAAGATCTGGAGTAAGAATATTTCTAAACTGTCCATTGCCATTGCAAACACAAACAAGACACTTAAGGAACTTGATGATATTGAAGACAAAATGAACCTCACCTTGCCGGAGACAAACTTCAGGAATATTATTAAAAAGCATCTTCTTCGACTTCTTGATTACCAATGACAGTATTGGAAGAAACGTTGCACCATTAGATGGGTCAAATTCGATGATGAAAACTCGAAGTTTTTCCAGTCTCTTTCCACAGAAAGATTCAGAAACAACAATGTTTCTTCACTGTTGGCACCTGATGGTACATGTGTTGAAGATCACAATGGCAAAGAATCTCTACTTTTTAACGCTTATAAGGAGAGACTAGGAACTGCTGCACCACCACAGATGAGGTTTGATCTTCCCACTCTCATAGAACCCACCCCTGGCCTTGATTCACTTACGGTGCCATTTACCACTGAAGAAGTTGACGCAGTGATCAAAGACATGCCAAGTGATCGTGCGCCCGGCCCGGATGGTTTTAGCGGTATTTTCCTCAAGACTTGCTGTCACATAATCAAACACTATGTGTATGAGCTATGCAATCAATTTTATGAAGGCACCCTCAACCTGGAAAGTATCAATGAAGGCCTCATTACCCTAATTCCAAAAATCAGCTCGCCTGCAACAGTGAAAGATTACCGACTGATCACATTACTTAACTACTGTCTTAAAATGATCACCAAGCTTCTCGCAAATCGTCTTCCGAAAATGGTGTTACAAGTGGTCCACCGCAACCAATATGGCTTCTTGAAGGGCCGCTCTATACAGGACTGTGCCGCTTGGGAATTTCAATATATACATCTTTGTCAAAAATCTAAGCATGAGATCGTGCTGCTAAAGCTCGACTTTGCTAAGGCCTTCGACACCATTGAGCACACGACCATGCTTGACATTATGAAGCACATGGGATTCAACGAGCGCTGGCTTTCCTAGATTAGATGTCTGTTCTCCTCAGGCAAATCTTCCATATTACTTAATGGGGTACCAGGACATACATTTCACTGTAATAAGAGGGTGCGCCAGGGCGACCCACTTTCACCACTCATTTTTGTCCTGGCTGCAGATCTACTTCAGGCGGCAATCAACAAAGATTTTAGGCAAGGCCTTCTCTGTTTGCCTTTCCCGTGCCCTGGATAGATGGACTATCCAGTGATACAATACGCCGATGACATGATTCTTCTCCTCCCTGCTTGTGTCACGCAAGCACAAACACTCAAGTCCATCCTGAATGATTATGCAAGATCCATTGGTCTCACAATCAACGTTCACAAATCAACCTTGATCCCCATTAACACGAGCTTGGAGCAAGTCATCGCTGATATTTTTGGCTGCTCAATTGGGACAATGCCATTTACGTACTTGGGATTACCGCTTGGTACCACCAAACCCACCATCCATGATCTCATGCCACTTGTCTGTCGCATTGAAAGAAGTCTCACCTCCACAATGTCCATGATGTCTTATGGTGGGAAGTTATCTTTGCTCAACTCTACGGTCACGTCTCTACTTATCTATGAAATGTGCACTCTCAAGTTTACTCCTAAGCTTATAGAGATGCTAGATCGAATCCGTAGAAGATGCCTTTGGAGGAAACAAACTGATGAGGGCGAATGTTCAAAATCTCTTGCCGCATGGAGCATGGTTTGCATGCCTAAGCAAAGTGGTGGTCTAGGTGTTCTGGACCTCAAGACACAAAATGAAGCCCTGTTGCTCAAATTTCACCACAAATTTTATAATAAGAAGGATATCCCTTGGGTTCAACTGACTTGGGACACGCTCTATGATCAAAAAAATACCGCATGCTTCCAACTCGGAAGGATCGTACTGTGGCGTGACATACTTAAACTCACACCGATCTTCAGAGGGATCACCAAAGTTAACGTGGTTTGTGGCATGACTACATTGTTCTGGAAAGACATGTGGCTGGATGATTTACTGATGAATACATACCAAGGAGCATTTTCCTTCGCCACCTGTGAAGACATCTCTGTTCGCGATTTCTTGAGCTACACTGGCCTACAAGAAATGTTCCACCTACCGCTGTCACCCCAAGCTTTCGAGGAAATCAAGGCTTTACAACTTGACATCACGCACATGAAACCTATGTCCTCTGTTCATGATGTCTCGCATTATCTTTGGGGAGATGCAGAATACACTTCCAAGCAGTTTTACAACTTTGTCTCCCGTGAGACTTGAGCGCACAAGGCCTTTACTTGGCTCTGGAAATCAAAGAATACCATGAAGATAAAAGTGTTCGGCTGGCTTTTGATGCATGACAGACTAAACACCCATAATATGCTCAAGCAGAGACATTACAATGTGGGAGATGATGATCATGATTGTCCACTATGTGATTCACAGGTTGAGGAAACCATTATTCACATGATTTTTGATTGCTCCTTTAGCGCTCAATGCTGGAACATCTTGTCTATTTCATGGACGTTGGACAACTGCCGACTCCACAAGATTGAAACTGCAAAACAGAAATGGGATGGGCCAATGTTCATGGAGGTTTTTCTAGTTGCTGCTTGGAGCATTTGGAAGGAGAGGAACAGCAAGGTTTTCAGACGTATTGCACCGACTATCACTTCTTGGAAGAATAGATTTACTACTGATTTTTCTCTCCTCACCCATAGAGTGAGGGATAGCCACAAGGAGTTCATTATCTCCTTCCTTGACAATCTATAATTTTCTTTTGGGCTTTCCGTTAGGTGCACCCTCTTGAAGCTTTAGCTTTGTAACATGCTTGTACAATTGACACACTGATTCTTTAATTTAATTACATAGTAGGAGCCTCTCCTACTGTTTTCAAGGTTAAAAAAACCCAGGATCTATTTGATATCCAAGCATACATCCCAATTGTATGTCAACACTATATAGCATCCTTTTCCAGTTTCAGCATGGAGGGGTTTAATCAATTTTGTGCACATGTTCCTATTGGAAATATGCCCTAGAGGCAATAATAAAAGGATTATTATTATATTTCCTTGTTCATGATAATTGTCTTTTATTCATGCTATAATTGTATTATCCGGAAATTGTAATACACGTGTGAATACATAGACCACAATACGTCCCTAGTGAGCCTCTAGTTGACTAGCTCGTTGATCAACGGATAGTCATGGTTTCCTGACTATGGACATTGGATGTCGTTGATAACGGGATCACATCATTAGGAGAATGATGTGATGGACAAGACCCAATCCTAAGCATAGCACAAGATCGTGTAGTTCGTTTTGCTAGAGCTTTTTCTATGTCAAGTATCTCTTCCTTAGACCATGAGATCGTGTAACTCCCGGATACTGTAGGAGTGCTTTGGGTGTACCAAACATCACAACGTAACTGGGTGACTATAAAGGTGCACTACAAGTATCTCCGAAAGTGTCTGTTGGGTTGACACGGATCGAGACTGGGATTTGTCACTTCGTATAACGGAGAGGTATCACTGGGCCCACTCGGTAGTGCATCATCATAATGAGCTCAAAGTGACCAAGTGTCTGGTCACGGGATCATGCATTACGGTAGGAGTAAAGTGACTTGCCGGTAACGAGATTGAACAAGGTATTGGGATACCGACGATCGAATCTCGGGCAAGTAACATACCGTCTGACAAAGGGAATAGTATACGGGGTTGCTTGAATCCTCGACATCGTGGTTCACCCGATGAGATCACCGAGGAGTATGTGGGAGCCAACATGGGTATCCAGATCCCGCTGTTGGTTATTGACCGGAGAGCCGTCTCGGTCATGTCTGCATGTCTCCCGAACCCATAGGGTCTACACACTTAAGGTTCGGTGACGCTAGGGTTGTATGAATATGAGTATGCACCAAACCGAATGTTGTTCGGAGTACCGAATGAGATCTCGGACGTCACGAGGAGTTCCGGAATGGTCCGGAGGTAAAGAATTATATATAGGAAGTGCTGTTTCGGCCATCGGGAAAGTTTCGAGGTCACCCGGTATTGTATCGGGACCACCGGAAGGGTCCCGAGGGTCCACCGGGTGGGGCCACCTATCCCGGAGGGCCCCGTGGGCTGAAGTGGGAGGGGAACCAGCCCCCAGTGGGCTGGTGCGTCCCACCTGGCCCCCCCTGCGCCTAGGGTTGGAAACCCTAGGTGTGTGGGGGGGGGGCGCCCCACTTGCCTTGGGGGGCACTCCACCCCCCTGGCCGCCGCCCCCTTGGGAGATTGGATCTCCCAGGCCCGCCCTTGGGGGCCTATATAAAGGAGGGCAGGGGGGAGGGCAGCCGCACCCTTGTGTCTTGGCGCCTCCCTCCCCCTGCTACACCTCGTCCTCTTCCCGCAGCAGCTTGGCGAAGCCCTGCCGGAGTTCTGCTGCATCCACCACCACGCCGTTGTGCTGCTGGATCATCATCAACCTATCCTTCCCCCTTGCTGGATCAAGAAGGAGGAGACGTCATCCGCTCCATACGTGTGTTGAACACGGAGGTGCTGCCCGTTCGGCACTTGGTCATCGGTGATTTGGATCACGACGAGTACGACTCCATCATCACCGTTCTCTTGAACGCTTCCGCACGCGATCTACAAAGTGGTATGTAGATGCAATCTCTCTCCCATGACTCGTTGCTTAGATGAACTCATAGATAGATCTTGGTGAAACCGTAGGAAATTTTTTAATTTTCTGCAACGTTCCCCAACAATGGCATCATGAGCTGGATCTATGCGTAGTTCTCTATTGCACGAGTAGAACACAAATCTGTTGTGGGCGTCGAGCTTGTTAACTTGCTTGCCACTACTAGTCTTTTCTTGCTTCAGCGGTATTGTGGGATGAAGCGGCCCGGACCGACCTTACACGTACGCTTACGTGAGACAGGTTCCACCGACTGACATGCACTAGTTGCATAAGGTGGCTAGCGGGTGTCTGTCTCTCCTACTTTAGTTGGAGCGGATTAGATGAAAAGGGTCCTTATGAAGGGTAAATAGAAGTTGACAAAACCACGTTGTGGTTATTCGTAGGTAAGAAAACGTTCTTGCTAGAACCCAATTGCAGCCACGTAAAAGATGCAACAACAATTAGAGGATGTCTAACTTGTTTTTGCAGCAATTGTCATGTGATGTGATATGGCCAGAAGTTGTGATGAATGATGAATGATATATTGTGATGTATGAGATCATGTTCTTGTAATAGGAATCACAACTTGCATGTCGATGAGTATGACAACCGGCAGGAGCCATAGGTGTTTTCTTTATTTTGTATGACCTGCATGTCATTGAAGAACGCCATGTAAATTACTTTACTTTATTGCTAAACGTGTTAGCCATAGAAGTAGAAGTAGTCGTTGGCGTGACAACTTCATGAAGACACGATGATGGAGATCATGATGATGGAGATCATGGTGTCATGCCGGTGACGAAGATGATCATGGAGCCCCGAAGATGGAGATCAAAGGAGCTATATGATATTTGCCATATCATGTCACTATTATATAATTGCATGTGATGTTTATTATGTTTATGCATCTTGTTTACTTAGAACGACAGTAGTAAATAAGATGATACCTTATTATAATTTCAAGAAAGTGTTTCCCCTAACTGTGCGCCGTTGCTAAAGTTCATCGTTTCGAAGCACCACGTGATGATCGGGTGCGATAGATCCTTACGTTCACATACAACGGGTGTAAGACAGTTTTACACATGCAGAAACACTTAGGGTTAACTTGAAGAGCCTAGCATGTACAGACATGGCCTCGGAACACAAGAGACCGAAAGGTCGAACATGAGTCGTATGGAAGATACGATCAACATGGAGATGTTCACCGATGATGACTAGTCCGTCTCACGTGATGATCGAACACGGCCTAGTCGACTCGGATCGTGTAACACTTAGATGACTAGAAGGATGTCTAATCTGAGTGGGAGTTCCTTAAATAATTTGATTAGATGAACTTAATTATCATGAACTTAGTCTAAAACCTTTGCAAAATATGTCTTGTAGATCAAATGGCCAACGATCATGTCAACATGAACTGCAACGCGTTCCTAGAGAAAACCAAGCTGAAAGATGATGGCAGCAACTATTCGGACTGGGTCCGGAACCTAAGGATCATCCTCATAGCAGCCAACAAAGATTATGTCCTAGATGCACCGCTAGGTGAAGCACCCATCCTAGAGAACCAAGACGTTATGAACACTTGGCAATCACGTGCTGATGATTACTCCCTCGTTCGGTGCGGCATGCTTTACAACTTAGAACATGGGCTCCAAAAGCGTTTTGAGCGACACCGAGCATATGAGATGTTCGAGGAGCTGAAAATGGTTTTTCAAGCTCATGCCCGGGTCGAGAGATATGAAGTCTCCGACAAGTTCTATAGTTGTAAGATGGAGGAAAACAGTTCTGTCAGTGAGCACATACTCAAAATGTCTGGGTTGCACAACCGCCTGTCCCAGCTGGAGATCAACCTCCCGGACGAGGCGGTCATTGACAGAATCCTTCAGTCGCTCCCACCAAGCTACAAGAGCTTTGTGCTGAACTACAATATGCAGGGGATGGTGAAGACCATTCCTGAAGTATTTTCAATGCTGAAGTCAGCAGAGGTTGAAATCAAGAAAGAACATCAAGTGTTGATGGTCAATAAGACCACTAAGTTCAAGAAGGGCAAGGGTAAGAAGAACTTCAAGAAGGACGGCAAAGATGTTGCCACGCCCCGTAAGCCAGTTGCCGGGAAGAAGTCAAAGAATGGACCCAAGCCTGAGACTGAGTGCTTTTATTGCAAAGGGAAGGGTCACTGGAAGCGGAACTGCCCCAAATACTTAGCGAACAAGAAGGCCGGCAACACTAAAGGTATATGTGATATACATGTAATTGATGTGTACCTTACCAGTACTCGTAGTAACTCCTGGGTATTTGATACCGGTGTCGTTGCTCACATTTGTAACTCACAGCAGGAGCTGCGGAATAAGCGGAGACTGGCGAAGGACGAGGTGACGATGCACGTCGGAAATGGTTCCAAGGTCGATGTGATCGCCGTCGGCACGCTACCTCTACATTTACCTACGGGATTAGTTTTAAACCTCAATAATTGTTATTTAGTGCCAAGTTTGAGCATGAACATTGTATCTGGATCTCGTTTGATGCGAGATGGCTACTCATTTAAATCCGAGAATAATGGTTGTTCTATTTATATGAGAGATATATTTTATGGTCATGCCCCGATGGTCAATGGTTTATTCTTAATGAATCTCGAACGTAATGTTACACATATTCATAGTGTGAATACCAAAAGATGTAAAGTTGATAACGATAGTCCCACATACTTGTGGCACTGCCGCCTTGGTCACATGGTGTCAAGCACATGAAGAAACTCCATGCCGATGGACTTTTAGAGTCTCTCGATTATGAATCATTTGACACATGCGAACCATGCCTCATGGGCAAAATGACCAAGACCCCGTTCTCCGGAGCAATGGAGCGAGCAACCAACATATTGTAAATCATACATACTGATGTGTGTGGTCCAATGAGCGTTGAGGCTCGCGGAGGATATCGTTATGTTCTCACTCTCACTGATGACTTGAGTAGATATGGGTATGTCTACTTGATGAAACACAAGTCCGAGACCTTTGAAAAGTTCAAGGAATTTCAGAATGAGGTAGAGAATCAACGTGAATGAAAGATAAAATTCTTACGATCAGATCGTGGAGGAGAATATTTAAGTCACAATTTGGTACACACTTAAGAAAATGTGGAATCGTTTCACAACTCACGCCGCCTGGAACACCTCAGCGTAACGGTGTGTCCAAACGTCGTAATCGCACTCTACTAGATATGGTGCAATCTATGATGTCTCTTACCGATTTACCGCTATCATTTTGGGGATACGCTCTAGAGACAGCTACATTCACTTTAAATAGGGCACCGTCTAAATCCGTTGAGACGACAACGTATGAATTATGGTTTGGAAAGAAACCTAAGCTGTCGTTTCTAAAATTTTGGGGATGCGATGCTTATGTCAAGAAACTTCAACCTGAAAAGCTCGAACCCAAGTCGGAAAAATGCGTCTTCATAGGATACCCTAAGGAAACCATTGGGTATACCTTCTACTTAAGATCCGAGGGCAAGATCTTTGTTGCCAAGAACGGATCCTTTCTGGAAAAAGAGTTTCTCTCGAAAGGAGTATGTGAGAGGAAAGTAGAACTCGATGAAGTACTACCTCTTGAACCGGAAAGTAGTGCAGCTCAGGAAAATGTTCCTGTGGTGCCTACACCGACTGGAGAGGAAATTAATGATGATGATCAAGGTACTTCGGATCAAGTTGCTACTGAACTTCGTAGGTCCACGAGGACACGTTCCACACCAGAGTGGTATGGCAACCATGTCCTGGAAATCATGTTGTTAGACAACGGTGAATCTTCGAACTATGAAGAAGCGATGGCGGGCGCAGATTCCAACAAATGGCTAGAAGCCATGCAATCCGAGATAGAATCCATGTATGAAAACAAAGTATGGACTTTGACTAACTTGCCCGATGATCGGCGAGCGATAGAAAACAAATGGATCCTTAAGAAGAAGACGGACGCGGATGGTAATGTCACCATCTATAAAGCTCTACTTGTCGCTAAGGGTTATCGGCAAGTTCAAGGGATTGACTACGATGAGACTTTCTCTCCCGTAGCGAAGCTTAAGTCCGTCTGAATCATGCTAGCAATTGCCGCATACTATGATTATGAGATATGGCAGATGGATGTCAAAACGCCATTCCTTAACGGTTATCTTAAGGAAGAGCTGTATATGATGCAGACGGAAGGTTTTGTCGATCCTAAGAATGCTAACAAAGTATGCAAGCTCTAGCGATCCATTTATGGGCTGGTGCAAGCATCTCGGAGTTGGAACATTCGCTTTGATGAGATGATCAAAGCGTTTGGGTTTATGCAGACTTATGGAGAAGCCTGCGTTTACAAGAAACTGAGTGGGAGCTCTGTAGCATTTCTCATATTATATGTAGATGACATACTTTTGATGGGAAATGATATAGAATTCTTGGACAGCATTAAGGCCTACTTGAATAAGTGTTTTTCAATGAAGGACCTTGGAGAAGCTGCTTACATATTAGGCATCAAAATCTATACGGATAGATCGAGAGGCCTCATAGGTCTTTCACAAAGCACATACCTTGATAAGATTTTGAAGAAGTTCAAAATGGATCAGTCCAAGAAAGGGTTCTTGTCTGTATTGCAAGGTGTGAGATTGAGCTCTGCTCAATGCCCGACCACGGCAAAAGATAAAGAAGAGATGAGCGTCATCCCCTATGCCTCAGCCATAGGATCTATTATGTATGCCATGCTGTGTACCAGACCTGATGTAAACCTTGCCATAAGTTTGGTAGGAAGGTACCAAAGTAATCCCGGCAAGGAACACTGGACAGCGGTCAAGAATATCCTGAAGTACCTGAAAAGGACAAAGGACATGTTTCTCGTTTATGGAGGTGACGAAGAGCTCGTCGTAAAGGGTTAAGTCGATGCTAGCTTCGACACAGATCTGGATGACTCTAAGTCACAAACCGGATACGTGTATATGTTGAATGGAGGGGCAGTAAGCTGGTGCAGCTGCAAGCAGAGCGTCGTGGCGTGATCTACATGTGAAGCGGAGTACATGGCAGCCTCGGAGGCAGCGCATGAAGCAATTTGGGTGAAGGAGGTCATCACCGACCTAGGAGTCATACCCAATGCATCGGGGCCGATCAAACTCTTCTGTGACAACACTGGAGCTATTGCCCTTGCCAAGGAGCCCAGGTTTCACAAGAAGACCAGGCACATCAAGCGTCGTTTCAACTTCATCCGTGAAAATGTTCAAGATGGAGACATAGATATTTGCAAAGTACATACGGATCTGAATGTTGCAGATCCGTTGACTAAACCTCTTTCGCGAGCAAAACATGATCAACACCAGAACTCTATGGGTGTTCGATTCATCACAATGTAACTAGATTATTGACTCTAGTGCAAGTGGGAGACTGTTGGAAATATGCCCTAGAGGCAATAATAAAAGGATTATTATTATATTTCCTTGTTCATGATAATTATCTTTTATTCATGCTATAATTGTATTATCCGAAAATCGTAATACACGTGTGAATACATAGACCACAATACGTCCCTAGTGAGCCTCTAGTTGACTAGCTCGTTGATCAACGGATTGTCATGGTTTACTGACTATGGACATTGGATGTCGTTGATAACGGGATCACATCATTAGGAGAATGATGTGATGGACAAGACCCAATCCTAAGCATAGCACAAGATCGTGTAGTTCGTTTTGCTAGAGCTTTTTCTATGTCAAGTATCTCTTCCTTAGACCATGAGATCGTGTAACTCCCGGATACCGTAGGAGTGCTTTGGGTGTACCAAACATCACAACGTAACTGGGTGACTATAAAGGTGCACTACAGGTATCTCCAAAAGTGTCTGTTGGGTTGACACGGATCGAGACTGGGATTTGTCACTCCGTATAACGGAGAGGTATCACTGGGCCCACTCGGTAGTGCATCATCATAATGAGCTCAAAGTGACCAAGTGTCTGGTCACGGGATCATGCATTACGGTACGAGTAAAGTGACTTGCCGGTAACGAGATTGAACGAGGTATTGGGATACCGACGATCGAATATCGGGCAAGTAACATACCATCTGACAGAGGGAATAGTATACGGGGTTGCTTGAATCCTCGACATCGTGGTTCATCCAATGAGATCATCGAGGAGTATGTGGGAGCCAAAATGGGTATCCAGATCCCGCTGTTGGTTATTGACCGGAGAGCCGTCTCGGTCATGTCTACATGTCTCCCGAACCCGTAGGGTCTAGACACTTAAGGTTCGGTGACGCTGGGGTTGTATGAATATGAGTATGCAGCAAACCGAATGTTGTTCGGAGTCCCGGATGAGATCCCGGACATCACGAGGAGTTCCGGAATGGTCCGGAGGTAAGAATTATATATAGGAAGTGCTGTTTCGGCCATCGGGAAAGTTTCGGGGTCACCCGGTATTGTACCGGGACCACCGGAAGGATCCCGAGGGTCCACCGGGTGGGGCCACCTATCCCGGAGGGACCCGTGGGCTGAAGTGGGAGGGGAAACAACCCCTAGTGGGCTGGCGCGCCCCCCCGGCTCCCCCCTGCGCCTAGGGTTGGAAACCCTAGGTGGGGGGGGGGGCGCCCCACTTGCCTTGGGGGGCACTCCACCCCCCCCCTTGGCCGCCGCCCCCTTGGGAGATTGGATCTCCCAGGGCCGCCCCCCTTGGGGGCCTATATAAAGGAGGGCAGGGGGGAGGGCAGCCGCAGCCTTGTGTCTTGGCGCCTCCCTCCCCCTGCTACACCTCGTCCTCCTCCCGCAGCAGCTTGACGAAGCCCTGCCGGAGTTCTGCTGCATCCACCACCACGCCGTTGTGCTGCTGGATCATCATCAACCTCTCCTTCCCCCTTGCTGGATCAAGAAGGAGGAGACGTCATCCGCTCCGTACGTGTGTTGAACACGGAGGTGCTGTCCGTTCGGCACTTGGTCATCGGTGATTTGGATCACGGCGAGTACGACTCCATCATCACCGTTCTCTTGAACGCTTCCGCACGCGATCTACAAAGTGGTATGTAGATGCAATCTCTCTCCCATGACTCGTTCCTTAGATGAACTCATAGATTGATCTTGGTGAAACCGTAGGAAAATTTTTAATTTTCTGCAACGTTCCCCAAGAGTTCCAAAGGATTATGCAACGTTCCCCAAGAGTTCACCAAGGTGCAGAAAAAACTAGAGAACTTTATTTTTTATTTGCTAATTAATGCCATTTCATGCAGAGAATTGACCACCAGATGTTCTGCTAAATAGTCTCAATTCACTGGTTGATTTCTTTTTTCATGGCAAAAAATATGGAAGGAGGTGGGTACATAGTTAATGCACTGCCCCTAGGAGTTTTAGTATAATTTAGTTTTTGTAATGTGACTAATGCACCGGTACCGAGGGAGTATTACTTTTGTAAAGTACGGATGTGCCATTTCATTCCACGGCCAAATAAGTCACGTGCTTCTCGACGATCACTAACTTTTTTGTCAAAACATAAACCATGACGTCAACAATATGTAAGTGTATATATATGCACGACCATCTATGGGCTACATACACTCCCTACTTCACGCACCATTAAAAATCACCTCCTTGACGATTCGCTTAGCACAACAACGCAAGATAGGAGAAACAAAAGAGGTAGGTTAGCATGAGAATAGGAGACATTGGAAATGTAACACTTCGAGCTTGATTAGATTATTCTATTACAGCTTCCGTTGCTTCGGCGCGGCAACAGTCGATATTCTCAGAAAAGCAACACATCAGCCGGTGCACTGAGGCAGCAGGTACATATCACCAAAAGTCTTGTAGACCAAATCACAAACACACGATTTTTGTCTCCTGGGGAATCTTCTTAAAATATTCGAGGATGGCATGGCTGGAAAGGTTGACACCGACTATGTAGAGCTCCATTGATGAATGAGGACCTCGTGGGTGGCGGTCCGCAATGCCGTACCAACTCGTAGGAAGTGGAGAAGGTAAAAGAACGCATTCATCATCCTTCGGTTGGACTCAATGTGGTTTGCAAGGATTTGGTATTGTTAGCACCAAGGGCCATATCTGTCGTGGTTCTAAGCCTGACAGTAGAGTGGGGGGTAGGTATGGAGAGGCAAGGTCCTAGCTATGGAGAGGTTGTAAGCACAAGGGATGTACGAGTTCAGGCCATTCTCGGAAGAAGTAACAGCCCTACGTCTCGGAGCCCGGAGGCGGTCGAGTGGATTATGAGTGTATGAACTACAAGGTGCCGAACCCTTCTACCTGTGGAGGGGGGTGGCTTATATAGAGTGCGCCAGGACCCCAGCCAGCCCACGCAGGAGAGGGTTTAAGGTGAGTTAAGTCTGGGGCGTTACTGGTAACGCCCCACATAAAGGCCTTTACTATCATAAAGTCTACTTGATTACAGGCCGTTGCAGTGCAGAGTGCCTCTTGACCTCCTGGTGGTCGAGTGAGTCTTCGTGGTCGAGTCCTTCAGGCCAGTCGAGTGAATCCTCGTTGGTCGACTGGAAGGCGACCTCTTCTAAGGACGTCCTGGGGTAAGTTACTTGGATCAGGTCCATGACCCTACCCTAGGTATATAACCCCATCATTAGCCCCCGAATGGATTGAGGCTTCGAGTGAAGAAGGAGTTGATGTCGTTTCCGATTAACCTTTGCGCCCCGGTTGTGCGCTGTTCTGGACCAAAGAATCTCTTCGTCGACAGGAAACAACTTGCCTTCAGTCGACTTGATCCATTCTGTTTTTGCGTCGAGTGATCTTTCAGGCTTCAACGATCTCCGAGCGACGGATCGCCGGAAACACCGCGCCTGACAGACTGATTTGTTGCTCGCGGATTCTGCGGGATGCGAAATTTGGGGGCGCGCGCGAAGCGGGGCGGACCGCGTCGTTCGGATGGGACGGGGCATGGACGCCTCGATCTCCGCGCCGCCTTTTTCGCCACGTATCCCGTCTGCATAACTGTTCCAGATATGATTAGATCGACCGGGCCCACCTGTCATCCACTCGGAAGGGACCTTATAAATGTGCCCGGCGAGGATTTCTGTGCTGCGCCTTAGCATTCTCCCCCTCTCTCTGCTTCCTTCCTCCCTGCTCAGCGTGCTCGCTCTCGCCCCCGCACCACTTCCCTTCGCGCATCTCGCCGGCGACCATGGCCAAGGAGAAGACGGTGGCGCTGGAGCGTGCAAAGAAGGCGTCGGCGTCGGAGAAGGCGAAGGGGAGATCCACCAGCCGCGGAGGGTCCTCGTCCAGATCCTGCCTGCCGAAAGGCTGGGTCCAAGGAGACTGGATCCAGTCGACCATCACTGAGAATGACATTCTCGACATGGCCAACGAGGGCTTGATCCCCCACGGAGCTGCGAGGCTTCCGGGGAAGGAGTGGCAGCCTCAGCCAGAAGAGGGTGAGTGTGTGCTTTTGGCCACCCATGTGGATCGTGGATTTTCCTTGCCGCCGAGTGTTTTCTTTCGTGGCTTTTTGAACTTCTTCGGAGCGCAGCTCCACCACTTTACCCCAAACTCCATTGCCTATCTTGCCGCGTTCGTGTCCATGTGTGAGGGTTTCTTGGGCTGTCGACCGCACTGGGGTTTGTTCAAACATTTATTCACGTGTCGATCTCAGACCGTGAAGAAGGCGAGCCCAGGTGATGAGAGAACCCGAGTCGTCCAAATGTGCGGAGGCCTGGGGATTCAGGTGAGGAATAAGAGCACCTTCCCGCCCATGACCTTTCCCGAGTCCGTCAGAGGCTGGCAGTCGACTTGGTTCTACTGCCAGGTCCAGTCGACGCCAGGGCAGTCGAGTGGACTCCCTCCGTTCACCATGGACCGAGTGAGCAAGCCTTCCCCTCTGAAGCTGATTCCGGAGGAGAAAGCTGACGTGAAAATGTTGATGGAGCGCGTGGTGCAGTTGGTTCGGGAGGGAGTGACGGGCATGGACCTCCTGGAGGTTTTCCTCAGGCGTCGCATCCAGCCTCTCCAGTTCCGGAGCCACTGCATGTGGTTGTACTGTGGGACCGAAGACGAGACTAGAGTCCATCCAGAAGCAGTCGACGATGCCACTCTGGAAAGATGGATGGCAGCCGTCACCGGAAACAAGGACAACCCACGCGGAGCCAGAAGGATTCCTCCACTCGACCACAACAGCGACTCAAACAAGGTACACTTGCTCTGCTCTCCACTCCGCCCTCGTCGTATTCAATTCTGTTAACCCTGCCGACTGGTCGACTGATCCTTGTCTGGGCATCTGCTAGGCCCTCACCGAGCTGTACTCGATGCCCAATGGGGCACAAGCTTCGACTGAGGAGGGCGAGGCGAGCGGGGGCGAGAGCCAGGAATAGGAGGAATGGGACTCGGATGTTGCAGAGGATGATGACGACGATGATGATGATGTCGGTGCTGAAGACGACGTCGAGGACGAGGAAGAGGAGGAGGAGGAGGTCGTACCGCCGCGCTCAGAAAGGCGGTCGAAGCTTGTGCACGACCCTTCGACCGAACGTGGTAAAGGGGTTGTGACCGCCACTCAGTCGACCAAGCGCCCTCGGACCACCTCTCCGGTGCCGACTGAAAAGGCGCCGAAGCAGCCCAGGGCGGCCTCGTCGAAGCCGATCAAACTCTTGCCGAAGATGAAGGTGTCCATCCCCACCATATCAGGGTAACTGTGCTGCTCATATTTTCTTATTCTGTGTGAACTTTATCTCTGGTCGACGCTGAAGTTAGTCGACTGATCCTTTGGAGTTGCAGTGCTGCTACTTCTGAGACCTCGGCCTGGGCTGATGACCACGAGATGGAGGATGCATCAACTTCGAACCCAGGTACTGTATTCTTAACACCGTTCTTAGTCGACTGACTCGCAATCTCTGATCCTGATTCTTCTCCGCAGCTCCACCCAACACTGTTATCAATCTCCCTGACGACGACGAGGATGAAGAACCACTGACACGCAGGAGGAGTCGGAAAGCGTCAGCCAGTAAGGCGCCTCAGGATGTGACGGCGCCTGAGATTCTGACTGTGGAGGAAGAGAACACCACTCGACACACGGTGTCCTTCGCAAATCCACTGACGAGTGCTCATCAGCCCTCCCTCTTCACGACACACCACGTCCCCGAGGACCAAGCTGGCGCAGCGAAGGAAGCAATACGCCAGGCGGGACTCATGATGGAACAGCTGAAGACCATCCGGGATGCGAGCCAGGCAGCTTATGACGCCAGTTCTGCCCTCCAAAGCAATGTCCAGGTCAGTCGACCACTGTTTGTTCTGTTGGATATGCTACCAAAAACTTTTCTTTTCTGGAATTTATAGTAGTCACCCAGTGGGTGTGTGGAATAAACTCCGTGTTAGCGGGGGCACGCTGAGTGCACCCGCTGGGTGTAGTCCCCAAGGCTAAGGTCGACTGCTGGCAGTCGGCCTTAGGCTTTATGATGTCAATCTTTCTGTCAGTCGACTGGTCGACTGGATTTCACAAACCGGTGGGGGCATGCTGAGTGCACCCACTGGGTGTAGTCCCCAAGGCTAAGGTCGACTGCTGGCAGTCGGCCTTAGGCTTTATGATGTCAATTTTTCTTTCAGTCGACTATGTCGACTGGATTTCACAAACCGGTGGGGGCACGCTGAGTGCACCCACTGGGTGTAGTCCCCGAGACTGTGGTCGACTGCTTGCAGTTGATCACAGTCTTAGAGAATGCATTTCTTTTTTCTTTTTTTTGAGGTCGACTGGTCGACTTAGTCTTCATCGGGATTAGTGGGGGCACGCTGAGTGCACCCACTGGGTGTAGTCCCCGAGACTACGGTCGAATGCTTGTATTTGGCTGTAGTCTTAGAAACGTGTGTTTTTCCCTTTTTCACTCGGAAGTGAATTATATTTGACATTTAGTCGATTGGTTCTTCGCAGAACTCCTGTGATCTTGTGGCTCGCTACTCAGAGCTAGAACAAAAACATACTCAAGTCGAGCTGAGCTTGAAGCTGGTTCAGGAGAAGCTGACAAAGGCAAAGGAGGAGACCGAAGGTATGTTTGGTGAGACCCTGACGACTGCTTTTCCCCTTGCTTGTTTCGAAATCTGATCTTGCTGTAACTTGCAGGTAAGGTAAGGGAGGCCCAGCAGAAGAAAGACCTTGAGCTAGCTGAGAAGATCAAGCTTGCTGACGAGAAGTTAGCTTCAGTCACCAAGCTCGAACAAGACAATACCAATCTGAAAGCTGCTCTTGGGATTGCCAACAAGGAGATCAGTCGACTGAAAACTGATAAAGCTGCCCTGACCGACCAAGTCAGCAAATTGACTGGGAAGAAAACTGATCTGGAGGCTTTCCTGAGTGGACTTGCCAAGAAGCTGTTTCTTATGCTTGAAGGTAAATCTCTATGCTTGGCAGACGTTTCCAATCGTGATTTTTCCATTCGACCATCCTCTTGACTTAGTGATCACCCTTGCAGAATTTTGTCAAAACTTTGAAGAAGAAACTAGCCGACTGGAGCCAAACCTCGACCCCGTCAATTCTCCGGTGAACGACGAAGTCGCCATGGATATTTTCCGACTGGAGTCTCGTGTTGCAGCTGTCGTGGACTATCTCGCAAGGCTGAAGGCCGCCACATCTCGCATCGACTCGACGCTCTGGCCTGAGGAGACACTTCAGAATGACCTTGAGTCGCTGATGGCCCGCTTGAACACAATCCCTGGTCGAGTGCAGGAGTGGAAGAAGTCCTCGGCTCGGTGTGGTGCAGATGTCGCTCTGTGTCTGGCCCGAGTCCACTGCAAAGATGCGCGAGAAGAGAAGCTGGCGGCCCTTCGGGTGGCCAATACCAAGAAGCACGACTTCAGGTCCTTTATGGAAACTTTCCTTGCAGCTGCCACTCGGATCGCCGACGGAATTGACCTTGATGAATTCGTTGCACCTTCCAGCCCTCCACAGGAGGGGTAAAAAACTTCTTCTGGCTCGATACTTTTAAATTTGCCTCGGTATGCCGAGTGGAATTGTAACCGACAAACCTTAACGGGCTTGATGCCTGAGCACTTTCGGTTCCTTTAGATGCCGATTCAAACTTGAATTTGGTGCTTGAATACGATTGCCTTCGGCTCGAAATGTCTTTTGCAGGTTCAAAGCAAGGCGCCTTTATTGCAATCGACTTATCCTGCGGTCCACTTAGGCGAGCACTGGGCCGCAGCTAAACCTCCGAGTGGAAGTCAGGCTTACCACTCGGTAGGATTTTTATAACTTAGGCGAGCACATGGCTGCAGCTAAGCCCCCGAGTGAGAGGGTTGCTCTTCACTCGGTGGAATTTTTATAACTTAGGCGAGTGCTTGGACCGCAGCTAAGCCTCCGAGTGAGAGGGTTGCTCTTCACTCGGTAGGATTTTTACAACTTAGGCGAGTGCTTGGACTGCAGCTAAGCCCCCGAGTGAGAGGGTTGCTCTTCACTCGGTAGGATTTTTATAACTTAGGCGAGTCCTTGGACCGCAGCTAAGCCCCCGAGTGAGAGGGTTGCTCTTCACTCGGTAGGATTTTTATAACTTAGGCGTGTCCTTGGACTGCAGCTAAGCCTCCGAGTGAGAGGGTTGCTCTTCACTCGGTAGGATTTTTATAACTTAGGTGAGCACGAGGCTGCAGCTAAGCCTCCGAGTGGAAGGCTGGCTTACCACTCGGTAGGATTTTTATAACTTAGGCGAGCACGAGGCTGCAGCTAAGCCTCCGAGTGGAAGGCTGGCTTACCACTCGGTAGGATTTTTATAACTTAGGCGAGCACGAGGCTGCAGCTAAGCCTCCGAGTGGAAGGCTGGCTTACCACTCGGTAGGATTTTTATAACTTAGGCGAGCACGAGGCTGCAGCTAAGCCTCCGAGTGGAAGGCTGGCTTACCACTCGGTAGGATTTTGATAACTTAGGCGAAACGGATTCGCAGCTAAGCCTCCGAGTGGGAGTCTGGCTCACCACTCGGTAGGATTTTTATAAACTTAGGCGAAACGGATTCGCAGCTAAGTCACCCACTGGGGGGAATTTCATTGGACAAAAATAAAAAGTGACAGATATTATGGAGGAACTATGACACTATTATTTTGAGGTCCATGAACTACAAAAGTACTTTATTGCAACTCATCCGAATGATAAAACTTAAGTGTAGAATGGGCGGAGTAGCTCCGCGTTCCAAGCTCGGTGCTCGTCGAAATTATGCTCGACGTTGTAAAGACGGTACGCCCCATTGTGGAGGACCTTGGTGACTATGAAGGGGCCCTCCCAAGAAGGAGCAAGCTTGTGTGGTTTGTGCTGATCCACTCGGAGAACCAAATCTCCTTCCTGGAAGGCTCGACCTCTCACATTTCGGGCGTGGAAACGGCGCAGATCTTGTTGGTAGATGGTCGACCGGATCAGAGCCATCTCCCTTTCTTCCTCTAAAAGGTCGACTGCGTCCTGCCGTGCTTGTTCAGCTTCTGCTTCGTTGTAGATTTCGACTCGGGGAGCATTATGCAGAAGATCACTTGGTAAGACCGCTTCGGCTCCGTAGACCAAGAAGAATGGAGTTCTTCCGGTCGACCGATTAGGTGTGGTCCGCAGTCCCCAGAGTACAGAGGGAAGTTCATCGACCCAAGCTCCAGCCGCGTGTTTGAGATCACGCATCAGTCGAGGCTTCAATCCCTTAAGAATCAGTCCATTAGCTCGTTCTGCTTGTCCATTCGACTGCGGATGGGCGACTGAAGCGTAGTCGACCCGTGTGCCCTGGGAGTCGCAGAAAGCTCTGAATTCCTCTGAGTCAAAGTTCGACCCATTATCCGTAATGATGCTGTGCGGGACTCCATATCTGAATATTAGTTCCCTGATGAAGCTAACAGCAGTACCGGTGTCAAGGCTCTTGATTGGTTTAGCCTCGATCCACTTGGTGAACTTGTCGACTGCCACCAGTACATGCGTGAAACCGCTTCGTCCTGTTCTCAAAGGACCGACCATGTCTAGCCCCCAAACTGCAAAAGGCCAGACGAGTGGGATGGTCTTCAAAGCTGACGCAGGCTTGTGCAACATATTCGAGTAGAAGTGACATCCCTCGCATTTATCCACTATCTCTTTTGCCATCTCATTCGCCTTGGGCCAGTAAAATCCGGCTCGGTATGCTTTGGCCACGATGGTCCGAGAGGACGCATGATGACCACAGGTCCCCGAGTGAATATCATTGAGGATGAGTCGACCTTCTTCTGGTGTTATGCACTTCTGACCGACTCCAGTCGCGCTTTCTCTGTATAATTGTCCTTTGATTACGGTAAAGGCCTTTGATCGACGGACGATCTGTCGAGCCTCTTCCTCATCCTCCGGAAGCTCTTTCCTCAAGATATATGCGACATACGGAATCGTCCAGTCGGGAATGACCACCAAAACCTCTATGATCAAGTCGACCACCGCTGGGATTTCAACTTCAGTCGGATCTGTGGCGCTCTTGGGCTGCGGAGTTTCTTCGGTGAAAGGATCTTCTTTGACTGACGGAGTGTGTATATGCTCCAAGAACACACCACTCGGAATGGCTTCTCTCTTGGAACCTATCTTTGCTAGATCATCAGCTGCTTGATTTTTCAGTCGGGGTATATGATGGAGCTCCAACCCCTCGAACTTCTTTTCCAGCTTCCTCACTGCACTGCAGTATCCAGTCATGGCTGGGCTTCTCACGTCCCACTCTTTCATCACCTGATTGACCACTAAATCCGATTCGCCATAGACCATTAGGCGACGGACGCCGAGTGAAATGGCCATGCGCAACCCATATAGGAGGGCCTCATATTCTGCCTCATTGTTGGAGGAATCAAAGTGAATCTGGAGCACATATCTGAGCTTATCTCCTCTGGGGGAAACCAGGACAACCCCAGCACCGGAACCATTCAACATCTTAGAGCCATCAAAAACATGGTCCAATGCTCCGAGTGAACTTCAGTCGGCTGCTGTTGTTCAATCCACTCGGCGAGGAAATCTGCTATCGCCTGGGACTTAATGGCTTTCTTTGCCTCAAACTTGATATCAAGGGGAAGAAGTTCAATCGCCCATTTAGCCACTCGACCAGTTGCATCTCTGTTGTGCAAAATCTCTGATAGTGGAGCGTCGCTGACGACTGTGATGGAATGGTCAGAGAAATAATGAGCAACCTTCTTTGTGGTCATGTATATTCCATACACAAGCTTCTGATAATGAGGATATCTCTGCTTGGATGGAGTCAAGACTTCAGACAAATAATACACTGGGCGCTGAACTTTGAGAGCTTTTCCTTCTTCTTCCCGCTCGACCGTTAGCACAGTACTGACGACTTGTCCTGTGGCTGCGATGTAGAGCAACAGAGGCTCTTTGCTGATTGGAGCAGCAAGCACCGGCTGGGTGGAGAGCAGAGCTTTTAGCTCGGCAAACGCTGCATCAGCTTCTGGAGTCCACTCGAACTTGTCAGCCTTCTTCATCAGTCGGTAAAGAGGCAGTGCCTTTTCACCGAGTCGGGAGATGAATCGACTTAATGCGGCCAAGCATCCAGTAAGCTTCTGGACATCGTGCACTCGCACAGGGCGTTTCATTCGGAGAATAGTGCCAATCTTCTCTGGGTTAGCGTCGATTCCCCGTTCGGAAACGAGAAAACCGAGTAACTTGCCACCAGGAACTCCAAATGTGCACTTTGATGGATTGAGCTTGATATCATACCTTCTGAGGTTGGCAAATGTTTCGGCGAGGTCAGCGAGCAGGTCGGAACCTTTTCGTGACTTGACAACAATATCATCCATATAAGCTTCCACATTCCGACTGATTTGAGTGAGTAGACACTTCTGAATCATTCGCATAAATGTGGCTCCGGCATTCTTGAGGCCGAATGGCATGGTGATATAGGAGAAGCACCCGAATGGAGTGATCAAAGCTGTTTTTACCTCATCGGGCCCGTACAGACGGATCTGGTGGTACCCGGAGTAAGCATCTAAAAAAGACAACCTCTCGCATCCCGTGGTCGAGTCAACAATTTGATCTATGCGAGGGAGGGGAAAGTGATCTTTCGGGCAGGCCCGGTTGATGTGCTTGAAATCAATGCACATTCGGAGTGACTTGTCCTTCTTAGGAACCATGACGACATTAGCGAGCCACTCGGAGTGGTATATCTCTCGGATAAATCCTGCCGCCAACAGTCGAGCCACTTCTTCACCGATGGCCTTTCTCTTCTGGACGGCGGACCGTCGAAGATGCTCTTTGACTGGTTTTGCAGACGAGTCGACTGTTAGGCGATGCTCAGCCAGTCCCCTGGAACACCTGGCATGTCAGCGGGCTTCCATGCAAAAATGTCCCAGTTCTCACGGAGGAACTGGATGAGCGCTTCTTCCTATTTTGGGTCGAGTGTTGTGGAGATGCGGGTTGGAGCTGCTTCGGGGTCGGTCGGGTGAATGTGAACAGGCTTCGTCTCACCGGACGACTGGAATGCAGACTCCGTGGCAGGCTTCTTGGATCGCAGCAAGTCACTCGGATCTGCGTTTTGCTTGTATTCTTCGAACTCGACCGCTGTCACTTGGGAATCGGCAATCTTGGAGCCCTTCTGAAAGCACTCCTATGCCTTTTTCCTATCACCGGTGACAGTGATCACACCTTTGGGACCGGGCATCTTCAATTTGAGGTACACGTAACATGGTCGAGCCATGAACCGTGCATAGGCTGGTCTCCCCAAAATGGCATGATATGCACTTTGAAAATCCACGACCTCAAACGTCAACTTTTCCTTGCGAAAATGCTTCGAATCACCAAACACTACGTCCAAAGCTATCTGGCCGAGTGACTCGGCCTTCTTCCCTGTTATAACTCCATGAAAGCTCATGTTACTAGTGCTCAGTCGGGACATCGGAATGCCCATACCTTTCAATGTGTCTGCATATAACAGATTCAGTCCACTTCCACCATCCATCAGCACCTTTGTCAGTCGAGTGCCTTCGACAACGGGATCGACCACCAAAGCTTGCCTCCCAGGGGTGGCAATATGAGTCGGGTGATCAGATTGGTCGAATGTGATGGGTGTTTGAGATCACTTCAGATAATTTGCCTTTGCTGGGGCAACCATGTTCACCTCTCGGTTAATCACTTTCAGTCGACTTCTGCTTTCCACATCTGCAAAGATCATCAGAGTGGAGTTGATATGCGGATATCCTCCCTCACTGTCCTCTTTGTCTTCGGCCTTGTCCGACTCCTTCTCCTTGTCCTTAGACTGTTTTCCCTGAAACTGCTAGATCAGGAGTCGACATTGGCGAGTGGTGTGCTTTGGGTAAATGATATTCCCCTCTTCATCTTTCTTCGTGTGAATGTGACATGGCATATCCAACACGTCGTTCCCTTCTTTATCCTTTACCTTCTTGGGGTTCCAGGATCCTTTTGGTTTCCCCTTAAACTTTCCTTGAGTCACGGCCAGAGCCTCTCCAGGAGCTGCCGGTTCAGCCTTCCGCTTCTGTTTCCGACTGGTGTTTCCCTTTTCCGACTGACTCGGCTTGTGCTTGCCGCTTCGGAGTCGGTCTTCTTCTTCGCCATTGGCGTACTTGGTAGCAATCTCCATCATCCGACTCAAGGTCATGTCACCGGTTCGACCAAATTTCAAACTCAGTTCTCTGTTCTTGACGCCGTCTTTGAAGGCGCATACTGCCTGATGATCAGAGACATTTTCCACAGTGTGGTGCAAAGTGATCCACCTCTGAATATACTCTCTGAGAGTCTCATTAGCTTTCTGCACGCAGACTTGCAACTCTGTCAATCCAGCTGGTCGCTTGCAAGTCCCTTCAAACGTTCTGACGAACACTCGGGACAGATCTTCCCAAGTGTAAATGCTGCTAGGAGGTAATTGAGTCAACCATGCCCTGGCAGAACCTTCCAACATGAGGGGAAAATGCTTCATGGCCACCTCGTCGTTCCCACCACCAATCTGAACTGCCACTCGGTAGTCCTCAAGCCAAGTTTCAGGCTTAGACTCACCAGTGAACTTGCTGACTCCTGTTGCCAACGTGAAATTGGGGGGAATAACTGCGGCTCTGATAGCTCTGCTGAAACATTCAGGACCAGAAACATGTACTCGACTGCTTGTGGGTACATCTCTGTCGAGTGCGCCTCGATGGGCTCTGTTCCGGTCGACCAACCCTTGCACGATAATGGATCGCGCGTCGAAGCCTGGCTCTCTGGGGTCAACTGGAACCCTACGCCCTGTACTGTACTGACGCCTATCATCTGGCTGCCGAGGAGCGTAAGACCCACCCCTCGGAGGGGAATAGGGCACTCGACGCCTATCATCTCGGTCGAGTCTGTCGCCATATTGATCTCGCCGATTCTCACGCCCTTCGCGCCGCGGAGGCGATCTGGGGCTGTGAGCCGACTGAACCGTATTCACAGTGACGGATCGACTGTGAATTCTGTTGTGCGACTGAGACACGGCTGAATTCTGATCTCCTGCTGCCCGGAGCAGATCCCTGATCTGCAGCAAACCTCTGCCAGCTTCCGACTGCGAAGGCTGGATGGACTCTGCTATACGGGTCGCAGCTGCTAAATTCTGAATTGGGGTTCGATATACCTGAGTCGGCGGGAAGAGTTGACGTCGACTGGTGTCGGGAACTCGTTGCCGCGCGCGTTCGTCAAGTGCTCGCTGAAGGTTCTCCAGTCGAGTGCGCTCGGCCAAATTGGCCAGACGCGCCTCCTCCAAGGCACGAGCCTCGGGGGTTTCTCCTGCGATGGGAATACGCAGGGGATCCTCGTTCCTGCGGCGAAGTTCCTCCCTTTGCAGAGAGTCGAGTGGCTCGGGCTGGTACTCTTCGTAGCCTCGTGCAGGGTCGCCGCCGTCACCTGCTCTACCACCACGGGCGAAGCCAGGAGGGCTGTGGGGCCCGTCGACCATCAAGATTTCCGCCGCTGGATCACTGCTTCCGCACTCGGATGCAGTCTCTACGGAGCCAGTCGACTGATCGAACAAGCCGTAGAGAGATCCGTTGGGCTCGATGGCCGCAACTTGGGTAGTGGCCGATTGGCGAGCCACCGCGTGACTCACCGATCGCTGAAGCCTCGACCGGCCTGAGCGCTTGCGCTGGTGGGAGACCGGGAGGGTGGACGATGGAGGAGCCGACCGATACTGGGTCGACGGCTGCCGCAGCAGAACGCCGCGGACACATGCGCGAAAATGCGTCGCACCGCGGACGGGGAGCGCATCTACGTCGAGTGGAGCCTCCTGGAGCCATGCGGAGTCGTCGGCGATGAAGGTGAGAGTACCGAGACGGATCTCTTGACCCTCGACCAAAACTCCAGCAGACACCATGATGAAAGTACTCGGAAGAATCGCAACTTCTCCACAAAATCGCTAAAACACCTGCCCCACGGTGGGCGCCAACTGTCGTGGTTCTAAGCCTGACAGTAGAGTGGGGGGTAGGTATGGAGAGGCAAGGTCCTAGCTATGGAGAGGTTGTAAGCACAAAGGATGTACGAGTTCAGGCCCTTCTCGGAAGAAGTAACAGCCCTACGTCTCGGAGCCCGGAGGCGGTCGAGTGGATTATGAGTGTATGAACTACAAGGTGCCGAACCCTTCTACCTGTGGAGGGGGGTGGCTTATATAGAGTGCGCCAGGACCCCAGCCAGCCCACGCAGGAGAGGGTTTAAGGTGAGTTAAGTCTGGGGCGTTACTGGTAACGCCCCACATAAAGGCCTTTACTATCATAAAGTCTACTTGATTACAGGCCGTTGCAGTGCAGAGTGCCTCTTGACCTCCTGGTGGTCGAGTGAGTCTTCGTGGTCGAGTCCTTCAGGCCAGTCGAGTGAATCCTCGTTGGTCGACTGGAAGGCGACCTCTTCTAAGGACGTCCTGGGGTAAGTTACTTGGATCAGGTCCATGACCCTACCCTAGGTATATAACCCCATCAATATCCATAATATGTGATGCCATGGCAGAACTTTTAGTTCTTCGAGTGTCATTTCATGTACATAAAATCTTAAAAAGTACAAAAAAG
>NC_041386.1:726203187-726208827 GCF_002162155.2 Triticum dicoccoides
TGGGCACCCCGTACCGGATCACCATGCGTACCCAACAAGTGTGCTCGATGCATTCGGCTTCTGGACCTCCTACATATCTACGAGTACCAACCTTCATATGTGTGTAATTAGATGCACCTCGAAAACGTCAGGCTGACTGGGAATCAAACTAACTAAGTACACATTCACACCGATGTACATGTCTTAGCCGGACTCTCATGCACAATAGCTACTGAACAACTATACTTAAGATGGCATGCGTGGATCACCGTTGCTTCAAAGCATGATATGGAAACTACAATAAATCTACTAATCAGTATTAGTATAGCATCGGTCTCCAGGGTGGAAACTTAAGATCTAGGATCGGGCGGTTACTGTGGTTGTGCACCGTTTCCTTCTTGGAGGTGTCTCTTTTGGAAAATTGGGACTTCGAGTGTTGTCTAGGTGGTGGTTCGTGCTGCAGCTACAAGGAACTGATCACTGAAGCTGGATCTTTCTTTCTTTGTCTTCTTCTTTATGTGGATCTGTAATGTCTTTATAACATTGTGTTGTTGCAGAGGATGGGTATAATTGGTATCTTTGTGATATTAGTATATTCCTTTTGTCAAGAGTATAACATCGGTCTCACTCTGTCATGCTCCTGTTCATGATGCATCACCGTGCATCGATGTCCAGGTGCTCGGGGCCTGCAGTGAAGTTTAGGTATCTGCCGTCCAGCTAGCCTTGAGAATGTCTCCACCCCAATCTTTGAATGGTGCAAATACGGCTTGTCAAGGTAGTGAGGATGGTGTTTGATCGGATGCCAATCAAGCATTTTGTGTCCTGGAATGCAATGGTCAGGAGGTATGCAACTAATAGTATTCTACTAAGGTTCCCAGGGCATCTCCAGGCACACCCACTAATCTACCTCCGTATATCCATGTAGACATTCTCTAAACCTTCCACATACATCCATACACCCGTAGACCTAGCCATGGGGTTGTACCGACGTGTTTGGACTATGTGTCATACCAACAAAAGGCCATCCAGACCCACTACAAGCATAATTTCAGCACTCTATGTTCTCTCCCACACGAGACCATCAAAACCTCACTCTTCTCCCTTGCTATCCTCAATTGTCTGGATAATTAATACATTCCCTTGGGCAGCTCCAACTTTTGGAGAAATTGGATGGATGTCCACAGACAAATGGGGGTGACATTAGAAGTATGCCCTTACACTCCTTAAGAAGATGGTCAAAGACCGTGTCAATGTGTCAGGTGTATTTGTAATTCCATATCGCCAGCATTGTATGCCCATGGCGACCTTCTTGTGGATGATAAATGTTCTTATCATGGCTCCAAGTGGGGGAGAGAACACCTGATTAGCTCAGTTTACCTTCGTACTCTGCATCTACCGCTAGAATGGTGATTCGATTATTGATCATGACTATAATTAGGAGCCAAGACTAATAGCAATGTTTTGCTCGACTGAAACCTGTTGGATCGTAGAACATGAAAAACAACAATTATCTTTTTTTGATGGGGATGTGCATCATCAATCTTTCGTTTCAAAACAAATTTTATTACATCATTTGTGGGGATAAATTGGTTGAGATAAAGAAAACCAGTTGGCCCATATGATTGGAACGACCATGCATGCATGACATATCTAAACCATTAAACGAATAGAAATCAGCAAATTCTTTTGTTGTTTGCGGCATTGTAGTCGGCGGAGATAATTATCTATCAATATCTTTTGTGCAATATGTTGTCACAAGATTTATAGTAGGTAAATTTTCTCAACGACCGCACCATATCTGGCTTACTCTCCCCTTTTGTCACAAGACATAGACTAAGCTTGAGAATAGGAGACATCCATAATGGGATGCATATTTGTGAAAAAGAATCCGATTTGGGATGCATGGAGTTACGACTTACGACACTCCAACTCACTATTATATGTCCTTGTGCGGCACCTTGTCATATATCCGATAAAATATGGAAATTCATGTTGACACATGGTGCACATGAAATCTTGACCACCCCTCTTTCATTTACTCGCTCCGTTCAAAAATATAATATGTATTTGTTTTTTCAAAAGTAAAAAAAGTGCATTTTTCACCAAGTTTTTAGCAAAAAATATATCAATATCTACAATACCAATTTGTATCATTAGATCCATCACGAAATTTATTTCCATATTTTGTTTATTTTGTACTCCCTCCATTCTTTTATGTAAGGTGTATTATTTTTGGCACGGTGACCAAGGCACGTAATTCTACACATGTTAGGACAAAATTAACCTTGTCTAAATCATTGATTAGCAGCAACTATATCATTTATGCTAGGAAAGCAAGAGATGCACACAATCAGGAGAGAGACACTTTCCTTCTTCTCTTTACAAGAAGAGATGCATGCAATCAGGGGAGAGATATTTTCCTTTATTTGAAGGGCTAACGAGGGAATTACGAGGAATTAGAAGAAATGCACCTTACGTTGTGGAATTTTATCAAAAGACAAATACACCTTATATAAAGGAATGGAGGGAGTATTGTAGATGTCTATGTTTTATTCTATAATCTAGGTATAACATACACAAGTTTGAATTGCATGAATACTGATATACTTTATATTATTTTGTTAGCCACTTAACTCCCCAGTGCGCAGGTGCTTAGCTTCTTGTTACTAAGCTCACTTTAGTTAATGATTTAGCACCTAAACTCTTTCATGCATTGGTCAGCTTCTTTCATTTAAGTAGTTTACCTACGTTCACGTGCTTGACGTGAAGGGTAACGCAGCAGAAAACAAAAGATTTCCGACCTACGCACCAGCCCAGGACCACTATGGAGACTGCATACATGGTTTGATCTTTTTCGTTACCGATTCGTAGCGCAGCGGGAAGTAGAGTCGATGACGAACGGCGGTGCAGATCCCCGCAGCTAGGATTTACAACCTCCCAACCGCGAGGATGTATAACCTCATCTGCTCCTTAGACAGCGCTTCGGGAGACGGTCGAACAGTCCCCCGGACGGTGTCGCGGACAGCCCTTCGGGAGGACCTTCGGAACTCGAACGGTCACTCGGACAGCCCTTCGGGAGGACCTTCAAAACTCGAACGGTCACACGGAAAGCCCTTCGGGAGGCACTCACGAACTAAGACCGAAACTACAATCTCTCTACAGAGTTGCACACATACGGTATCATCTATCCGGCACGGCTTCGCCGTCCAGAACTAGTTCCTGCCGGAACCCAGACAGCCTTTAGGCTCTACGAAACTATTTCGCGGGGAGGGAGAGAGAATCCAGATCATTGAATGGCACTTGTATGTGAGAAAGAGTGAGTGTGGAGGGCTGCCCCTCCACCTCTATTTATAGGAAATCCCAAGGGGTAGGGTAGTTTAACACAAAAACCCAAAATGCACATGAATGAAGTCCTTCCTCAAGGGCATAAGAGTGAAACCAAGGAACAAGAGGGGCTCCAAGGTGGAGCCCCAAGTGTGGACGGCCACACCCCTTGGGGGGTCCCCATGAGGGCCTCCCAATCCATCCATGTCATCCCTATATCTTTTGAGTAAAGCCCCAAAAGGTGGCTTTCCATAAAATATCCCAAAAGCACTTTCACTATTCACGACGACATTTTTCAGCGTCCGTTCGAACTAAAAATATTTATGTGGGCTTAGAACATTTCCAATACCCACCATAATAGTTTTCAACGCGTTCTAGAACAATTCCATTTTAGTGATTTTCATCTGCGAAACGCATCTGAAGTGGTTCCGGCAGCTCCGGAACATTACCGGTTTTTATCTCAGAAAATTCCAAAAAGTTTGCAGAATGATTCTGGCACCCTCCAAGAATTATCAGGCATGTGCCGAAATGAATTTGACTTAATGGTATATCCCTAAACAACTTTTCGATATCATCAAAACTTATCCGATGACCTCTCTCTGCGGTACGATTCCGCTGTCCGAAACTTTTCCGGTGTCCGAAACTTTTTCGGTGATTTTCTCTCAGACTCCTTGTATAGTATTCAATAGATAGATGACCCTTAAGTGTGTGACCCTATAGGTTCGGTGAAGTATAGACATGACCCGGAACCCCTTCCGATCAATGATCAACATCGGAGCCGTGGACACCCATATTGATCCCTATACCCACACGAATGAATATTTGAGTGAACCTCCAGTTGCCGTGTGCTATTTCTGTTGCTTCGCGATATGTTACAAAGACCCGAGGTGAGATTTACTTGCATCCCCGTGGATCAACAACTTGTCAACTATGCTAGTTACATCGTTACTAGTTTTGTTCTCTTTTCTTGTTTCCGTGTTCCGGCATCCCTGTGATCAAATCACACTGTGTCTGGCCAGACGATGATGGATACCGTAACACCGAGAGGGCCCGAGAATATCTCTCCATTATCGGAGGAGCAAATCCCAATCTTGAGCTATCAAGTTACTTGACACACTTTTCCATGAACCCGTAGGCCGCCGTAATAGCCACCCATTTACGGATGACGTTTAACAAACCCCAAAGTTCATGAAGCAAGCATGAAGAAACTCGATACTCTCATGGTCTAAGGAATCATGCAAAAATTAACCATCTCTGTGTTATTTACCATTAACTTGTGACGAATGAACCTCATAGCATAACATCAAACCGGGTCGATTCAACACAAATGTTCTCTTAACATTGTGCCCTCAAAGTTGCTGGCATAGACATACCATCATGCAATACTTGAGCTAGTCTTAGAGGCCAAACTAGGAATACTTCTTACCGTTTATTGTTCCACACGTGCATATGAGTCTTCCTTCGAGCCTCATCGATATTGCAGACTCGAGAATCATTACAGTTATAGCATGGAACATAAACATAATTATGAACATGGAGATAAGTAATAGTATTTATTATTGCCTCTAGGGCATATCTCCTACATGACGTTGGTTCTTCTTGGGGTCATCAAAGTGCTCTCTCTCCTTAATTAGTGGGCCATGTCTTTTTTTTGCTTATGTGGCATATGCTTAGCACCTGTCCACCGTGGAGCAGCGGAAAGGGCATTAACGTCCCCAATCTGCACGTATATATGCTCCCTGGTTAGTATACAAGATTTCACAACTAACTATATATGCCATGAAATAATACTTTTGTTTAGGTACTTATTATCTCATCATTAGCGTATATTTCTTTCAACTGGCATTTGATTTGTCCCCTCTTATGTCATGACAAAATATTTTATTCCAATTAAATTCGATTAAGCTGAAACAAGGACGAGATGTGTTTTGCTGGAACCTCAGTACATGTGCGTCCATCGAAGTTCACTTGTATCATTTGCTCAGCCTGTTGAGAGGTCCTAGTGGACAATAACAAGAAAATTTGAAGGTCAAACATTTTCCTAGAAATGAAAATCGTCATGTGGTATCTTAACCAAAAACAATCTCGCCCGTCGCAGATTGCAAGGAAGTAAGAAGTGTCGTTTTTGTACTCATGTCAAGACAAGAAACTCCTCCTTTTCTCGTGCTAATATGCATGTTATACGTGGCTAGTTATGCAAATAGCGTTCAATTTATATCCGTGCACAAGTGTTGCCAGTAGTTTTGGTCTTGCTTGAACAGTATTCAAAATAGTTTCAGAACCCTAATAAGGGAGAGGGTGTATGCTTTTATTATGATCGCTTTAGCTTTGTAGAAA
>NC_041386.1:726209123-726221991 GCF_002162155.2 Triticum dicoccoides
TTCTCCTTTGCAGGTTATTTTTATATGTACTCCCTCGCTTCGTATGTGATCTACTGTACCAAACGAAGAACTAGGCGTTTCCATGATGGTGTGTACGCGGTTGGAGTGGGTTGCTAGGGCAGTTTATTTCCAACATATGTGACAACATAATTTTGGATCTGTCCACCACCTCCTGCAACATAGGCATAGTGTCAGTCTTATATGACTCTACTGTTGTTGTTATGTTTGTTTTCTGTACATCTTTTTTCAGACTCTTGATGTTTAGCTGTGTTCATCTTAGTTATGCAGAGGTCAAAGGTTGGTCATCATGCTTTGTATGTTTTTGATGCTTTAACTTAAGTTAACAAAAGCATCATTTATGAGAGAATCCCCCCTTACAGGGAGTCGTGGGGCCTGGAGCCGGCTAGGACCATTGCCTAGAGCACCTGCTGAAGTTCAGATGGCAGCACTGCACAACTTTTGGCATCAGACCAGCTGTCTGAGTTAGGAGTAAAAAGTAGCCCCAAAGGCCGGAGCAACTATCAGCGCATGCACCAGCACCAGCGCATGCCCCAGAAAATGCATCTGCTCCAGTTTCCATGCCCCTCCTACTAGATGTCGTTGACAATCCATCCTGGCGGATGACGATCTGCGGGGAACCCAACCTTACATTTTGTGGGTTTATTCCTAGGAAGTGTGGGAACCATCTCATACAACATCCCATAAATCTAAATGGTTGATTCTCGTTAGTTCTATGTATCAGAAAACATGCATATATGCTACCTCACCTATTATACCATTTCAACATGAATTTGAATTTTTTTCCATTATTACTTGATTCTCACCTTTCCTGTCTATCTCAACATGCATATGTCCTACCTTACCAAAAATGTCACAGCATCACAGTCCCAGCTCTGCATGTGAAAATGTTTTTAATTATATTTTGCTACGTGTATTCATTAAAGATTTTGTAACTATATAATCAACTAATACAATATATAATATGTATTTTGAGTTTGTTTTATGTATTACAAATCCAAAACATTTATGTTTGTAGAACCAAATCTCATTGAAACATATTGTTACCAGTTCTCGCATGAACACATGGGCGTCATCTAGTTTATCATTGTTTTTTCTCTTAATAAGGTCATCTCCAATGCTGTCCGGTATGAGCCGGTCTGTCTACCGTGTTTTACACTTCCTCGTTGGAGACCGCACCGTCATTTCACGGGTTTTATTGCGGGTGATGATGGAGACGGCGGATGGATGAAGACACATGTTTGGACGTCGGGCGCCGCCTCTGTAGGATACGTTTAGGGGCGGGTTTTTTTGGTTCTAAATGTTTGAAATGTAATGAAAATCCCCCGTGTTTGCATTAAATCCATCATGTTTAGAAGATATCCGGACGTGTTTGCGCGAATTTCATCCGATTTGTTGCAAAAGAGTTTGAAATGCATGTGGCTACGGTTAGATGGCGGCCTCCCCCATCCATGTCCACGGATTGGTCCACCATGTCTGCAGACGGATGCGTGAGAAATTTACGGGTTACTGTTTGAGATGGCCCAAGGTAATCCTATATATATTGACTGCCTCTGGATGTTTCATTGAAAAGAAATGATTCGCCAAGGGGTAATGAAATGACTTGGCTTCTCAAATTTTGAACTATCTTATAGTATTTACTAATTGGAAGCACCATTAGAGCCTCCACATTAATCCTAGAAAACTAATTACAATAACGGTTGGATTTTAATTGTACGTCCACGATTACGAATATATCAGTATAATCATATTTGTAAAATTCCAGGAGTCCTGGACGGTTATGAATCAGTTTGTTTGCTTTTTTTTTATGCAACATTACGGTTTCCTATTCTCACGAAAGATCTCTTCTAAATTAAAAAGAATATCTCTTCTGTATTGATCTCTTCTCAGTTTTTTTAAATGCTCTTCTTAGTTTATTTAGAAAAAAAGATCTCTTCTATATCAACACCTGATAGAAAATTAGGCAGATGACCTTGCCGTACAATCTCCAGCTCTCACGGGAGCATGATTCGCCCTGAATTCCCCAGCCGGTTGCCGAGGAAAACATCTCCCCTACAGCCCCTAACCCCTCATGTCACCGCTCCTCTTCGCTCCTCCGGCATGCCCTCCATGCCGCTGTGAACTTCCAGCATCCATGCTGTAGCCCCTTTGGTAAAAAGGCCACGATTCAATCCCTCCTCTCGGTAATCCTTTTGCATCTCCTTTCCATGCCGACTTAAGCTTCAAATTCCCACGTTTCAGGACAACATATCACAAAAAGAGAGGCCGAACTGAAGTAGATATTTGGACAATCGATGGCCTATATGCCTCATCAATGACACACAGGGTGTAGGTGCCATGCATGGCGTTTTTGGAATCATAAGAGAGGAGAACATGGGTCACGGGAATCGATGAGGGAGAAGAGGACAACAACCCTGCTGGCTGTAGGTGCCATGCATGGCGTTTTTGGAATCATAAGAGTGGAGAATAGCGTCCATGGGAATCGATGAGGGGGAAGTGGAGAACAACACCTGCTAGGTCGAAGGATCCATGGATATGGAGAAAAAGGTCATGGTTCAATCTAGCATCTCCGCAATATCTTTTTACAGTCTTTAATCTGCTCAAATTTCCGGTTCTGATCTGACCACGTACTGCAACATATATCTTTGAGCTAGGCCAATTACTTTATCTTCTTATGATGGTTAATGCGGTGGGATAGGTGTACCGACGACAATTTCAAGCAGACCAGACCGAGTGAAGAAACTGCAACGGACTGGAGCTGTCGTACGTGATCCCTGCTATATTCTCCATCCTCCAAATTCGTTACAGAAGAGAGAACTATACAGTAGGGAACCGATCAAGCAGTCCTGTAGACTCCATTGTGTGCCAAAAGATGACGACGCGTGCCGTACTTAGGGTGCTCAGCATCGTCTCCAGCAGCAGCACAAAATCTATATAGTAGGGAACTGAATTAAGTCTTTTTACATGGCCAACCGAATTAGTTGATGTCATTTCTTACGTACAAGATCATTGATGTGTTTCTTTCTTTCAAGTACATGATAAATAATAATCGAATAAGACGAAGGTATATATCTAATTAATTATCCATTCTTTAAGCAAAGGTAATAGGCTTAGAGATTTAATTTTGTTCATACATTTATATAATAAAATCGTAAGCGTTTTAGTGGTTACATCAGGTAGTCAGATTTAAAACCATTCTCTGTGGAGTTAGCTTCAAGCAGCTGCATAGGAAGAATTAATGTTTTTTACAGATGTTTACGCCTTCATATTTTAGATGGCATACTCCATTTCTTTCTATATAGGTTATGTCAGTTGCTATTGCCATAACTGAACTCTACTGCTGCGAAATATGATCAATGCATATTGTTTTGTATAATGTTTTTGCAGCTTCAAAATACTATGTGTAGGTCTGTTTATCACTCTTTGGATTTCCAGGTCGTACTATGGCTATGTCTTTATAGTGCTTCTCAACAGTTTTGACACGAGCAAATTCTTCTCTTTGCGATCACGAACTCACACGCATATGGTCATATATAGTAAATAGTATAGCAGTAGCGCTGCTGCAAATTGACTTTCATATTATGGGAAGTTCTAATTATACTACCATACAACTACACAGGTTATCCTCATCGTCCACATGCACCAAGATTGGAACTGCCGGCTCACCTCGATTATCAGTTCATGTTGCATTAGCCGTTTCAGAAGATATATGACCCAACGCAACAGGGCAGTATACTTAGTACTACGTACATTCCACTTTTGTTTGGCCACACTTGCATGGTTGTTCTTTAAGCAATAAGTGAAACGATGACACCTAATACTTTATGCGTGGCATTCATAGTGGGCATTTTGCATCAAGTTCCAAAAGGTAAACAATTCAGTCAATCATTAAAAATAATGATAAGAATGCCATTACAAAAGTGAATTCGGCAAACATTGCACTAAAGAGTCTGTAGTTATCACTTGAGATAAGTTACCTTGACGAAGCTACCATTTGAATATGTCTTCCATCTCTATATACGCTGTGGGGTTTGGAATATGTCATTGTGGGCAATACTGGAAAACAAATATGATGTTTCGAAATAACAAACATAGAAGATTCACATATTTTTCTATCAGTGGGGCCTACAAGATTTTTTTTCTTAAACCTTCCATAAACTTTTCTGAAACATTAATCCCAAGGAGCTATTTAACCTGGCTCATTAAAGCCAAGGAGCTATTTGGGCTTTGTACAATATGTCATGCATGACACATGAATAACACCAAGGTTTTAGGCACACAATATTTAGGCACGCGCTATATACCCAAGGTGTAGAAAAAAATTGTAATATTCAAAAATATCCTTAGTATATTTGATAATTGAGTTCACCGGAGCCGTAATTTATCCATAGAATTTTTTTTCAAACGTAATATATACAATAAACGTGAATAGCCTTAACACTTCTTTCAGCCACATGCATGGTAGACAATGTACTATTGTAGGTAACTTCATGTAATATGTACTCATATATATGCTCATTTATTGTTTTGTAATTCTGATGATATCCGCATACAATAGAATGCTAATAACAACATTCTATCTAAAATGGGCTAGCCCGTGCGTCCGCAGGGGGTTGGTGACTAGTCCTGATAATTATGGAACGTCTTTGTTTATGATGTTCCGTGAAGACAACACAGCGTACAATTAATATGACTTCAATATTTTCACCAACCACACATTGCAGGCTAGCAAGAAATTAATATATGTCTATATATTGCCACTACTATTAATCCAGCGATTTCCCGCAAAAAAAAATCCAGCGATAGCACAAACAATGCAAGAGAGAAAAGTAAGAGAGGCGAGGATGAGAGCAGGAGACACCGGGAATGGAACAGTTCGCGCTGGGAGAATTTTTCGTACTACTTGGTTTGTCGCTCCAATGTGACATGATACTCCATTATCCTGACGTGCCGCACCTCATGATGTTGATGATCGAGTTCTCTCCAAAGTGCAAGCAGCCGATGATATCCTCGTCGAGCTTAGTGAGAACATAGAATTTGGTTGCTATGCAATTCGAGGTTTGTATGTCGAGGTACTAGGGGACCTCCACCGGTTCTGTTGTGTTGCCTAGCCTCACCCGTGGAGGCTCCTCATTGAGAACAACGTGACCACCAATTTGGATCAGTTCTGCGCCGATCACACACACGTCCATGAAAAGAGCAGGCGTGTCATCCATTTCTTCCTGCACGGCTTGCACTAGAAGAGCCTCCTCCCTCATGTTCGTGAGACAATCTCGCGCCTAGTGCATGGACATTTGCAATAACGACACACGTCATGGTGGCTCAGACTTCCACCACCGGAATTGTTCATGGCGATGTAACTCCCACAACCATCGTTGGAGGTGTGCCCACGTCCCCTACCATGGCCCCAATTTCCCAAGGAGGAACACCCACCGCTGCTGGAAGAACCAGCGTGTTCGCTCTATTCATGTACGCATTCCACTATTCGTCGGTGAGGATGAGCTGGTCACCACCGTGCTTCAAAGTTTCATCACTGCACTCTTCAACGACCTTAAGGCGGCCGACTAGTTCCTCGATCGACATGGTGAAGAGGTCCACCAAGCCCTCGATGGACCAAGCCAACTGCTTGTACTTCTTGGCGATGACATAAAAAAACTTGAGGAGCACCCTCTTGTCGTCCATCAGATCTTTGAGAGTACTGTGCTCATTGTCAAGACCCTGTAGCCGCGGGTGCATGGAAAATTCATAGACAGACATAGTGGACTTGACTTTGATCGCCTCATTATGTTGGTGAAGGGACTGCGCCTTTAGTTCCGACACGCGCGCTGCACCGACGCGTATGGTTCTGATGGTGTCATAGTCCTCCTTTGTGGTGCTCTTCACACCAAGGGTGGGCACAATCTCTAACGGGACAGAGCCAAGAAAGCCCTCCATCTCCAAATTGTCATTGGAGAATTGCAAGTCGCTAGTCTCCATGGTTGGCCACATGGCAAGCCTCCATGATCACCTTCATCGGGAGTGAGCAGCTGGTGTTGTTGTAGTGCGGGAGGATGGGAAGGAAGTTCTGGACATTGCCCACATCACGCACGGAGCGCGGTGCAGCCAGGTCACCTCCCTGGCTTCCTTGAAGTGCAACTACGACCGACTTGTGAGCCTCTTCAGCCTTGATCTCAGCAATCTAAGAGGACGCTGCTATCAATGTTGTTATTCGCCATCTGCTTCGACATCACCTTACTATAAATATTTCTTCTTAGCTCTCAACTCACACACACATACTAAAAACAGAGGAATACTAGGAGATGAGGTTTCTTGTGCAGCTCTCAACCCGTTGCTCTCTTCTGTACTTCTATTTAATCTCTAAGAATATCTCCAATGCTAACCCGCAAACCGGACACCGTCTCTGCCATGGACAGGGGGGCAGTCCATGGATATGGATGCGGGGGCCGGCTATCCGCATACATTTCAAATCGGCTTTAAACAAACCGGACGAATTGCATGAAACGGTCGACGCAGTCTATACCCCCACTCCCCAGGCAAGACACTGACGCTGTAACCTGGCAGCACAGTGGTAGTGGTCTACGTGGGACCCAAGCGAGAGCGGCCTCCCATTATCTACTTTTCCACGCTGTCGGCCTCCACCAACATGGCTTCTTTCCCCCACATGCGGGACGCATTGCTGACATTACTCACGACGGATTTACCCTGATATGTTGTCTAATCTGGAGGTTGTGGAACGGGTGGAGATGGCGATGGTTGTTGCGTCGCATCCGGAGGGTTTGAAAGCAAGTCAACTTGTATCTGGCTGGCTCATCGTGCAACCCAAGAAGCAACATTACCGAAGAACTCCTTTTGTTCGCTGCAGGCCATAGGGGTTGTTGTACAAAGAGGATATGGAGAGAGCGGAGGTTAGGTCTGGTTTCTTGCCCGGCTCCTGTGCACGTTTATATAGTAGGCAAATGGCAAGAACCAGATGGAGAGGTGTATAATGCTTGCTGGCAAAGGAATGGATGTGTGGCATTCATGGCACTGGAATAGGTTCCTTGGCACACGCACTAGTGTAATGGAGGTAGGCAGACAGATGGATACCGTTTCAATGTGAAGAGAAGGCTTGCGCAGTGGGCGGTGCTCTCGGCCGGTGAGCCACCTCAACACCGGTTCCAGTGATTGGTCGCGTCCACTCTGGCTGGCATGAATGCGAGCAGCTGACTTCGAAAGGAAAAGTGCGATGTCACAAGAAAGGGTTTTTTAGTTGGCGAGGTTAGTCAAATGCAGGCGTGGCATTGGTCCGAACGCCCGCAAAGCCCCCTTCAGGTTATCTCCTGCTTGCAAAAATAGCATCTGGACAGCGGAATGAACCAATGCAGGAACGCGTTGGATATCATAACACATTCGGACCACAAATTACAGACAGTTGCGGGTGGTTTGAGGGTCGGTTGTTGGAGATGCCCTAAAGAAGGGAAGTGCGAGGTAGGTTGCTGGGTAGTGTCTGGTCTTGTCCCCGCCATCCCACAGACCCGACAAGATGGCCAGGAAGGAGCCTTTGTTTTTTTAGAGAGAAGAGAAGCAGGAGCTGGGATGCACTGCCTGTTCCTAGGGAACAGGTGATGGGCCTTCGGCTATTTGCCATCATAAATTGTTTTTTTAGGGGTCCATAGTGACTTGTAGGATAAGAAAAGGAAAGCTCTGTTTATCATCCAAAATTGTTTTAAAGAAGCCTCTGTCAAAAAACTTAAATTAAATTAAATAAAAGGAGGACACATACTTCCTCAAATATCTTGCAAGAGAGCAATAATTTGACGCATCGTATACATTGCTCCATCTCCATTGAAGTGATACAAACTCACCGAGCTACCGGTTGGTGCGAACTTCTTTTGTTGCAATTAAACAGGTCACATGTGATGAAAAACAAGTATGATAGGCTAATAAAAATATGGCATAACGAGAAAATAAGGATATGTTTTTTTTTGAAAAGAAGGATAACCCCTGGCCTCCATGGTTATGAAATGGTTATAGCAATAGAAGACCTCGGGAAACGACAAGAGTTTCTTGTGGGGCAAACAATGTGCCATGCCGCGAGGTGGCTCACTTCATCACTACATATTTTTTTTGTTGAGGAACCGGCAGTAGCACTGCATTCACATATAGCAGAAAGAAGCAACAACTTGTACAAAGGTGGATGGAGTTTTTGAAGGGAAAACTCCAAAACACTAGGATGCAAAGAATAAACATCCTAACCCACTAGCCAATACCCTCGCCGGCACGTGGTCATCCAGACCCGGCCCAAGGCCATCTGACACGTGGCAGCTCTCCCTTTGTGATGGAGGGTCCGGATGAAATTCTTTGTACGACAAACATTGTCACATGCATCGATGAGTTTGGAGTGCACGTGGGTACTATATGCGACACTACAGAATGACATATAGCATTCAATTTTCATACTCATTCAGAGCCCATCAAATGATTGGTACAATCATTCAATATTATTACTATATATGAATGTGGTTGATTGCAGTAATTTTTTAATTCAGCAGATCCGAGACTAATGTCAATGTATTTGTCTAGGGGATGGTGTAGGGCTTCAATATAGGCACATGGGTTGTCCATGAATTACAAATTATGATATAATCATTATTAGCGCCCACACCAAATATCTCAACTTAATAAAGTCAGCCCGCCGTCTTCTACCTTCGGTATTTCTCCAGCCTGACTGTCCTCCATGCTCCTACTGATTGCAACACTACCTCCGCGACTGCGGGTGCGGGCAGGGGGGGCATGGTAGGAACTATTTCCATTTTATCTCTAGGAGGCTTCTTGCTCTTCCAATCTTATGTGTGTGTGTGTGTGTGTGTGTGTGTGTGTGTGTGTGTGTGTGTGTGTGTGTGTGTGTGTACACTCGCCCTCGAGGCTCAGTACAACAACAATCCATCAATCTTCTCCCTGATGCTCTAACAGATAACACACACTTTAATTGAGGAATGAAATTTTTACAATGCTAGCTAGTTATTTGCAAAATATGTATTTCAAGTTTCTTTTGTTAAATCTGCGAGTTAACTACAAACAGTTATTGGTTATCTCAAAAGTTTACTCTTAAGTGAAAACAGTAAATTTTCTGTAGTTTTTTTACTTCTCCCTCCATACTATGTATCAGTGGTAGTAATTTCATTGGAGAAGGCATGAATAGAACAAGAAAAATGGGAAGCAACGAACACGCCACGAAGAAGAGAATTTGTTGCAATGCACAACATCAAGTTGGAGAAATAATGATATTGCTCCTTTGTTTTCATAACATCATCTTAGAAAATAAGGCAGGTATAAATTAATTCGGAAGAGCACAAGTGTTCAATTCATATCAAAGAAAAACGAGACAAAATTGGTCCTAAGAATACATTAATGTCAGTGGGAAAACCACATGGTATTTATTATTGATGCTAATGTTGATCTGATCTTGATGAAAAGCATGTCACTCACAAATATTTGACGGAGATTAATGATTTAATGCTTGTCCAAAACAACATATTCTTTCTGCATGAAGATATAAAAATATCTAGGTTTTCATGTGAACAAGCTGAATTATCAATCAGTCAATTATTTCCGCAAACAACAATTTTAGTTTCTTATGTGATTCAAAAATATCAACTCAGGTGGTGCTATATACTTATCACCGTCTCCAATGCCTTCTGCACCAGGTCGTCACCAACATATTTCCAGCGGCAGCTACGGCTACTAATGAACAGAGTGTGTGTCGTGATCTGCTCACGTTTCTATTTGTGGTTGCTGTTACATATGCGATGCTGCTGTCAATGTTTTCTCGTTAAATTAGTATGCTAGACTGTTGCATGCCAATTATTTTTCTAGTCATGAATTATGTGCTGGCACCGGCTAGCCCTAGCCCTAGCTTGCTCCTCTCGCTCACTGATCTCTCTCTCCGGCCGTGGCTGGAACCAAGAAGAAAGAGGAAGAAGAAGCACACAGGGAGCACGGTGAGGTTTTTTCCCGGTGCACGAACGCCGCTGCCTTGAGCTCGTACTCAATCACCCCGCTGTCTACAACACACGGGTGGAAGGGGGGTTTATCTACGCTTCCGTCAGCGCACCACACCGTGCCCCCGACACACCCTTCTCGCGCACTCTCCACACGTCCCCGCTTTCCCGGCCCGCGCCCCCGCCGTGAAAGCACGCGATCCGCGCGACCAGCTCCAGCACCTGACCTGGTCTGCACCCCCACCCGTTGCGCCAACAAACACACGCCTCACCTACACCTACGGTGTACTGGTCCACGGACATGCTCGTGCAACCCACACGTACGCACACACACACACGACTCTCCGCGGACCCGACGCATCCAACATGCCCGGTGCGCGCCCATACACGTGCCCAGCGCGTTCGACACCTCGCCGCGGCTTATTGCCTAACATTTCACCCCCTAAGCCGCGCTCAGAGCAGGCCGGCGTCCTCGATGTCACCGTCCACCAACAGAGCGTGCTCCACCGTCGGCGCCTTCTTCCACTGCGGGCATTCCCGCTTGAAGTGCACACGGTCACCGCATTTGTAACAGCGACCGTGGCGATTGCTACTGAAACCCGACGCCTCGCTGCGCGTGTCGTCCACGTCCTGTGCACCTCCCTCACGCCGCTCCCGCGCCCTCCACTGAGCCTCCGTCAACATCAGCTCGCCGTCAGCATGCTCGCCGCCCCTGCCCGCGCGACGCAGCCGCTTGCCGAACGCCTTCAGGCGCCCCAGCGCGTCCTCGAACAGCAGCGTCGACAAGTCACAGAACTGCTCCATCCCAGCGACCGCCGCGTAGAGGCGATCTAGGACGCAGTCCAACAGCTTCTTCACCATTGCTGCGTCATCGAGGGTCGATCCCAGGCCGGCGTAGCGCGCCGCCATGCCGCTGATCTTGCCGGCGAAGTCATCCAGCGTCTCGTCGCTCCCCATCTTCAGCAGGCCGAAGTCGCCCCGCAACGTGGCCAGCCGCGTCGCCCTGACGCGGTCAGCCCTGACGAAACGGGCCTTGTGGCTGCTCCAGATCTCCGTCGTCATCTTCTTCCCTGCCACCCGCAGCAGTAAGTTGTCGGCGAGCGCCCGCAGCAGATAAGCCCTCGCCGGCTTATCCTTCTTGGCGATCACTGCCACCGCAGCGTCCACCGGCGGCACCACCGCCTCCCACAGTCCAGCAGCATCCAGATCGGGCTCCTCCTTGATAGCCCAGGTGGTGTAGTTCTATCCAGTGAGAACAGGAACCGGGTGCGACACCGAACCAGCCGAGCCGCCGGCGTGCGGGACGAGAGCCATCGCCGGCGCCCCCTGATCTCCACGAGGCTCTGATGCCAACTGGTGGAACCGTCTAGCCCTAGCCCTAGCTCGCTCCTGTCGCTCACTGATCTCTCTCCGGCCGTAGCTAGAACCAAGAAGGAGGAAGAAGAAGCACACAGTGAGCACGGCGAGTTTTTTTCCCGGCGCACGAACGCCGCTGCCTTGAGCTCGTACTCAATCACCCCGCTGGCTACAACACACAGGTGGGGGGGGGGGGTATCTACGCGTCCATCGGCGCAACACACCACGCCCCCGACGCACCCCCCTCGCGCACTCTCCCCACGTCCCTGCGCTCCCGCCGCGCACGCATGGCGACCAGGTCCAGCGCCTGACGTGGTCTACACCTGCACCCGTTGCGTCAACAAACACGCCTCACCTACATCTATGGTGTCCTGGTCCACGGACATGCCCGTGCAACCCACAAGTACGCACACACACACGACTCGCCGCGGACCCGACGCGTCCAACGTGCCCGGTGCGCGGCCATACACGTGCCCGGCGCGTTCGACACCTCGCCAGGGCTTATTGCCTAACATTATGTACTAGAAATAATGACGAATTAGCCTAATATTGCTCTCAAGATAAATGTTTCCAGCGACCAAACATGATATATGGCCAATTAATTATAAACTACCACCTTGCTAAACTGCTCTCTCCATGATTCATATTCAGTTCATCACAGCTTTCTCTACTACAGCCAAATGTCAGCAAAGATAACCCAGGAATTAAATAAGAGAGGTTAGCTTGAGAATAGGAGACATTGGAGAAGTTACACACAATAAAGGCTGAAGAATTTATACAAAGCCATTTGTTGCTCCGGGGAAACACAGTTGTTTAGTGGCGATGATGAACTTCAGCTCTTGTACATTCTACGCAACACTGAAATGAGAGAGGATATATTGCGCTCACACCCACTGAAAACCTGCATGCGTACCCTACCACTTGAAGACCACTCCTAACTCTCGTTTGAGACTCTTGCCAACTTTTGGACAAAGTTACATGAGCCAGTCCTTACACGTGGGGTGCTTGAAAGAACACATATCTCGTACTGCTTCGTGCTTTGTCTGGCTCACTACGGCGGCCCTGGAAATAGTCGTCGTGGTATAGGAGAACAATGACGGTGTCAACACAGCTCAATCTTCCTCATATTGAGGCTACTGTCTTTGCACCGAAGCCGAGGCCCCAGGGACGTTAATAGAGGTGGTGCAATTGCCACCTCATTGACCATGGTGTGCCGCCAGCTTGCGTGATGCTCTGCTTGGTAGAATGATGCTGGCTCTTATGTTGTCAAATAATGCAGCGCATCATTAGGCTCGATCATCTTCTGGGTAGTATGAAACCGATGCTCGCGCTCTACGTCATCTGCAGCATCGAATGTCTGCGAGAAGCTTGACGACAGCAAGGCGAACTACACCGAGGTGGGGCCATGTAAGCCGTTGAGGGTGGTTCTGCTCACGCAGCCGGCGGTGTTGGCGCAGGGGAGGAGGTCTGTAGTGACATCTCTGGTTGTCTTCACATTATCTATGATGTTTACT
>NC_041386.1:726222171-726271561 GCF_002162155.2 Triticum dicoccoides
CACTTGAATGCATTAATTAACCAAAGTCAAAATGATATTAGTACACACATATTCAAATGTTTAATTAACTATGTTGGTATGCAATGCTCAACGACCTGTCAGTATAGGATGGTGTTTGGAATGGTGGACAATGTGATGAGTTTGCTCCCATTTTTATACATGGATCTTTCAAGAGCTTGGTGATTAAGCAAAATCACGTGTTACATGTTGTGCTAGGCGGATATTTTGAGGGAAACATGGCAAAACAGCAGAGAATTATTCACTACCTAGATTTACCTAATTTGTGTATTTTCGTACCGTATAAATGTTGAATGAAAATTTTACTCAGATGCAATCTCCATTTACGAGCCACAGGTTGTGCAAAGATTACTGAAAATACTTTTGTGTCATCTCCGTTGTCCATAACAGAAAAAATAACGAATCATGAAAAGTGAAATAAACACGTAAAATCATATCTTTTTTACTGGGTAAAGTATTTACTTGGGCCCCTTGAAACGCAAATGGTGGGTCAAAATATTTGGCAAAGACAAGTGTCATTCCTTTATTCACAGCGTTCCCAACTACCACTCTAAAATTTTGAATTTCATAAATTTGATTATAAATGTTCAAGTCGCTGAAAAGCATTTACGTCGCAGATCCTAGTTCATAGCATCACTATTGCCTCTCTCCTATATAAACTACCCCATCTTGACATGAGCATGCGAAAAAGCTCATCACATCGCATGCATGTATACACTTTTACACACTCTTTCATATAGTATGTTGCAGTACATCTGAGCATAAGAGATGATGAAATAAAAATTGGTATGGTATCGTAAACACATCGGACTAGGAGGCGTTGGGAAAGTAAGAAATAATCGGATGGTTTGTTGAATGCCGAAAAAGATCGTTTGATGAACTGCTGATCTTATTGCTTCGTCCATGAGTGTGCAATACTGACCGACCTGTGCAACAAGTGTACAATGCAATCCCTGCATGATTGCATAAAGACTCATGCTACGTCTGGGATAGTGTCGGCTCCCATGTGCGTCAAGACAACGGAGTAGAGCACCGACGCGACAAAGAGAGGGTACTAGAAGCTCTGTGACCAACACTCACACGCAACACTAGAAGCAAAAACCCCAGCAGCAGAATGGCAGTACCAGAGTAGGCACATGTCCAGCCCAGCCGCGGCACTATGTCTAGACATTGAGTGTCACTGAGCAGGAGTGCTATATCTCGAGTTATGCGAGATGGAAGGATCAATCGCTAAAGGGTAAACCATAATCGGGCATGCCAATTAGCCCACGCATTAAGGTGAAAGAGAAAATAAAAGGGCCGCGATGAGGATTTGAACCGTGGTCTTCTACTTGATAGGAGACACTGCTAGCGGCCAGAATAAGGTGTGTGCATACACTCGGAAATACAAAATCCGCTCTCAATACTTAAGTAGAAACTAGGAAATATGCCCGTGTGTTGCAACGGGAAAAGCAAATCATTGCATGCTACTAGTGACCCATTCATATTGTTGGTCTCTTCGCTATCATCACCGACGGTTCTCAAGGCGTTGATCCTGGTGATAATACTCTTAACACCTCACTTTCGGAAGCCCCTCCCTCCACCAACTTAGTGCATGCACCATCCCACACTTGCCCTCTAGTCCAAGACCCATTCTTGTCATGGCTCCTCATGGGCAGTAAGACCCATTCGTGTCGGCGGCGATGCCCAGTGGAAGGGGATTGGAAGGCAGGGCGTGGGTTGAGCGGGTGGGTATGTTTTTTTCTTTCTTTTTTCAAGCTCATACCGGTTCGGGTTTAGTTAACCCGCACTGCGGGTCACATTCCTAAAAACCACAGGGACCTTTATGTAAAAAGGACGCGACGGTGAACCCGCCAGACTCAACCCGTGCTTTGTTATTACTAGTACAATGCCCGTGCGTTGCCACGGGACAATAAAGTAAAAGACACTTATCAATATTGTGTTCCCTCTCCTATTCTTAGTAGTATTATCATGATCACCCTTGTTTTTTTTTGGCCTAAAGTTTTAGAAAAAAAAACTACAGGAGTTGATCACCCCTCAAATGTGCTTTTACTTGCCAATTGCATGTATTAGAATACCCAATTATCAGATTTGAACAACACTGTGTAACTAATAATCCATGCAAAATTGATTTGAAGAACAGGATTCAGGGTCACTTGCAAGCTGTTGCAAAATGACACATTTGTAGGTTATTTCTATTTGTAACAGCAGTTCCTATTGCCTAATGAAAGCTACAAGCAGGGCGTTGTCCACTCAGAACAATCATATTCAAGGTCAAATTGACACATTAATGCTTCTGAGCCTGATATGGAATTAGTATTTTTCACATAGAAAGAGGTCTGATAGGAACATATCTAGGTTATTTTACTGGTAGAACATATTTGGCATAAGAAAACGAGAGGAAGAAATAGAGTAATATTAAAAATGCATGCACCCCTTATAATAATGAAATGTCACTGAAGAAGAAATATGTCATTTAATCATATATGCACAGAGGCATACAACCATTTCACAAAATGTGTACTTACCTATTCTTCCAAATTATCTACAATGAATTCACTACTCATCTGAATGAATTTCTTTCTTTGTTTCTGGAGAGAGAATTCATAACCCATAATTTGGACATCATTGACACCAGGAACGAAAGAGTGGCTCGCCATTCTTCAGTGATTCCTCTGAAAAGTAAAACACATCGCCTCATGCTGCTTCATATATGATTCCCATGAGGGGAGCTCCCTGGGCTTTCCATTTGAGTGTTGTGTCACGTACCAAAACAGTCTATCTTGGAATAACATTATTTACCTTGCCCTACAACCAGAAATTGGATTAGTGAAGATTTCTCTAACTCAATCCATGTGGATGAATTTTTAACCTTACTTCTCTCATTTTTCTTGTACAAAGTCATCAAACTACTCACCCAGCAATCAGCCAGCCCCAGGATAAAAAGTTGACAGTCCATTCCTCATTATTAATTCCCATTACATGAATATATCCGGAAACCGGAGAGCAAAAAGAAGACCCCTTGCACGATTGTCCTCCTGTTAATTTGAGGTCATCACAATGCCTTTTAGAAATAATTCAAAATCATCTATATATTATGCAAAAAATGCACTGTGTAGAAATTATATCAATATCCACTATTATCTTTTAGGGGAAATCTGTAGGGTAATACACTCTTTACATGTCAGGAAATTTGCGTGTCATTGAAAATATGGAAGATTTTATTGGTTCCAGACTTACAATTCGAAACAAAAAGGGTAATTAATGTTGGGTTAACATTTTACCTTGCAGTTTTCTTTCTTAGATCAAGGAACTCCAACATATCAGCATGCCAAGGCTACAAAGTATACAATAACACCTGGTTTTTGGAGGACGGAATTAGAGTGTCATAGAAAGATGTTGAGAGAAAAGTAAAACCTACCCTTTCTCTTGCCTTGGTAGATTAGAAATTAGAATGCATCACATAATCAATTAATGTCAGATTATTTCTCAATCAGTTGAACCATTCCTGCGCAGGCCTAATCACCTGTTTAACTATTAGTAAATTAGCATTGTCCAACCAGAAGGTGGATTGAAATAACTATGGTATATATTCTTCACATGATGGTTGCGTCAGAGTAGTGTGAAGATTGAGGATAGAGAAGAGCGTTGCCGAGTTCGTGGCCGCCATGTTCGTGAGCTCTTGGTGGGGGAGGGGGGCCATGGTCGATGAAGCGAGGGAACAAAGGGAACTATGCGTATGTGGATTGTGCCTACACGGTACTATAGAAAAAATCATGCATGGTCAGTATAGAAACAACAACAAAAAGATGAAGATGGCACAAAATAATTTGATCTTGAATGTTCATGATATGCATATTATGTGACCCAGAACCATATAGCAGAAAAATAAAGGTGTACTAATGTCAACCTAGGTTAACTGATGTAGTAGTAGCACACAAAATATATGGCTGCACAAAATCGCAAGAGCTGTAGACCAAACTGCAAAACTAATGGGCTTAGTGCTGATAGTCCAGGACTCCAGGGAAGTCAATGATGCTAGTTTCAGACATCTTATATTCATTTATGAATGTTTTATTAATTTCACCATAAAGCCAGTAGTGCTAACCATAAATAAATGTAAGACAACTATCCTGAAATGTGTGATAAACACTCTAGAGGAACAGCTGGCTCGGAACTTGCCATGCCAAATATGTATTAAATGTCGGTGAATGTTGAACTGTGCTCAAAAAACAGTACGGGAGCTGCTTGTACTTTTCTCAATACTTGATAAACATAGAGGCGCTGATTTATTATAATATCCTAAAGCTGGGGATTGTCACCGTGTGCAAAGAACAACACATAACCTTGTATTAGGGTAATTGCGATGTAAACTGAGTTTTGTGTAACTGCGATGATAATTCGAGCGACAAATGCAATATACAAAGATTCATTTAGGCATTTTGGGAAACATGTGCCATACACTTGATTGCAGCAACATACCTTGACACTAAATGGTTCTCATCAAAGCCATTATCCCATCTAATCGAGCCCACCCAAGAGAGCCTTGAAGTGCTGATAATCTCAAACTTGGTCCTCTCAACTTTAGTAAAAGACTTGAAAGTTATGGATGCAATTTCCTATCAAGTGGTATGCCCAATAGAGAAGGCATCATACACAACTATTTAAAAAAATGGAGGGTACAACAACTTCTATTTAAACAAAGCAGGTTTCATTCAGCATCAAGACATATCAAGAAATATCAAGACATCCGACATACCCGTGCATTGCAATGGAAGAAATAATTCCTGGCATGCCCGTCCGGTCTGTGCTGCCACTTCTTCTCTTCGCCACTGTCACCAAGGATGGTCATGTTGTCCACCAGTTCATCACAAACATGATTTGGAACTGGCTAATAACATGATAAAACATGAAATCCTACAAAAGCAATACATATTGAATTGGACATAATAAGATTCAGATGGTTGCAACTTGAACCCTTGGAGGAAAACATGGATGGTCTCCAATCCAAAAAAGTTCAACAACTTTGTAAACATTAACATTGGAGAATATCATGAAAAGCATGTGCATGGCGCACAATGGTATACGTGAGAATAATGGTGAGCAGAATCTATTTTGTGCATAAATGAGTAAATAAATACATGTTATAATTGCTAGATGATGATGTTGTTCATACCATATAGTATCCCATGCATCGCTACTCATGTGTCCATGCATTCTTAATCATACAGGAAGATACAGAATCTTGGTAGTTCCTAGAATACACAAAGGATACAAGATGGTTCCTTACAGTAAAGAAAGCAAAAAAAAATGCAGCTTGGAAATACTATGTGTAGGTACTATTTCATACAGATGGTGCTTATTCAGTCTTCTGCTTACCCGACATATAAGATCTATGCTCTTACCATTATTTAAAAAAAAGGATAATACATATGCTCTTAGAACTGCTATATATCACCTGGTTCTCTTTCAGCTTACCCCAAGAACAGAGTTAGAACTTTGTATCTCTAATTCCTGTACTTAAAAAGCATTTCAAGTACTCGCAAAACCTACCAGCACCTATATATCAACAGTTTTAGTAGTAGATAATTGGGTCTTCAAATAATAGTATGTATAATCGACTCAACTCATGTTGACTACATTTGCATGGACTAGTTAAATATTGATAACCTGTGAAAGACAATAAGCACCATACCAAGAGATGCATCTTCAGTTAGGAATTAACTATAAAGAAAAGAAAAAAAAGATACAAATCACGCACCACATGAATCACACCTAGTAGACATCAACATATCAGCTACGCACATAAATCAAGCACACATCAGACACAGCACTGCAGCACCAGTTCGATCACGAAGATGGGTGACGGCATCCTCGAAATATGGAGACGGGCGATGACCTCCCTGCACAAGAGGACACGTAGACAGGTCGACCTAGCGTCGATGTGGTCGACACAGCCGTGAAGAGAAGACGCAGACTCCGTCGGCGCTCGCCATCTTGCTCGGAACCGGCGAGGAACGCCGCCGCCATGAACTTGGAGATCAAGCCCCGCCACTGGGCCTCCTCCCGCGCCTCCTAGATCGTCTTCATGTTGTCCCTGAAACATGATCCGACTCCTGACTCGCCTCCTCGGCCGGATCTGGCCAAAGACTGCCGACGCCGCGCCCGGCGGCGCGCAACAGCGTGGCGGGGGAGGCGGCGCACTTGAGGCATGAGAGGGGTCGTGGGGGTCGGGGGTTCTTTTTTTATTTTCTCTCTTAATCAGGATCAGACACAACAACCAATTAAGAAAAATAGCAACAAACTTAATACTCCCTCCATCCGGAAATACTTGTCATCAAAATGAATAAAAGGGGATGTATCTAGGTGTATATTAGTTCTGGATACATCCCTTTTTATCCATTTTGATGACAAGTATTTTTGAATGGAGGGAGTACATGCATGTATCAATTCGAATTAAGCTGGGCGTGCATGTTTTTTTCTATATTTTCGAGAGTACGTGCATGTAAGGTTGCTTTGTTCAGCTGGACCAGTGTGATCTCTGGAATCCTAGTGTTCCATTTCAAAAAAAAGGTTGCTTTGTTCAGCTGGGCCGTCAGGCTTCATTGGGCCGCATGGGCCATTACAATTTGTCCAGTCATCGGTAAGGAAGGATCGATCGTGCCTGGAAACCGATCGTGGGTCCGGAAAAGAGTCAATCTCTACTTCTAATGGACGACTTGGTGAATAGTCGCGCGGTCAATTTTCGCTGGTTTTTTTTCGTCATACTCCCACCGCCGGGTTTTTTTCGTCATCGTACCACACCAGCATAACTCGAACGATAAAAAACCGTGCAAAAAAAAACCTGGGATCGATCCCTCGTTCACACTACTCCGCCGCCGCTGGATCGCACGCCAGATCCACCCGTACGACCAGACCGCGGCGGATCCATCCCTGCGCCGTGTCACGGCGGATCCATCCCTTCACAAACGCACTTGCACGAGGCAGCGGATCCATCCTTTCGCCGTCGCACTTGCACGAGGTGGCGGCGAGCTGTTGGATCGGGCGAGGACACGGGGCCGCGATCCCGCGGTTCGTGTTCGCCGGCGATCACGAACCCGATCCGACGACGGCCACCTATTTACCACCCACAGGGTCTCAACCGGCGCTGCTCCTCTTTCAGTGAGAGTAATGCAAGTTCATACTGAATAATTCATACACATTGTTTCATACTGAATAATTCATACTTAAGGCCATACAAAAAAACATCTCAGGAGTCGGCGATCTGTTGTGGGATCGGTTCAGCAGACGCGAAGCGATCTGGTGTGGGATCGCTTTAGGAGACGGGGCCGCGATCCCGTCTACGTGACGCCGTGATCCCCTTCTGGACGCGCCCAGGATCCAACTTTTGATGTACGTATTGCAACTTCTGCTCATTACCTATGTAAATAAAATAGTTCATACTCGTTTATGACTATCTTTGCTGAAGCATGGTAGGCCAATCAGCACTTATGAATTTGCATATTTGAGATGGTTGCTTGTGCTTACTTGGAATGCTCAATGTCGGCATAGTTAGATTACATATACATCAAGCAGACGACCTTCAATTCCTGGAGCATGGTATGCCAGGCACAATTTCTGGAATTTGCAACAGTGACTTCATTAAACATATTGATGTATATCTTTAGCTTATCATGGTTAAATACCAAGATCCCAGTTCAGCAGAGTGTGTGTATAGTTGGCACAAATTCAAGAAGCGGTAGTAAGACACAAAATTGTTTCCAGAAATTGCAAGAAAGATCGAACAGTGTCTGCTATTTAGTTTAATATATTTCCATAAAGTGCAGTTGGAATAAATGGCAGTCCTAAAAACACTAAGAAACCAACATTACTAAGTAAAAAAACTGCCAATAAAGATTGGTTGTGTGGCTTCATAGTCCAATTAGCATAGTACAGAATTAGCATAGTACAGAATTAGCATAGTCCAATTAGCATAGTCATAATCACAGTGAGGAAATGAGCATATCATACCGATGTACATATAATGCATAAAGATTGTGCTGCTTTTACTTACTTTGAGACCTTGGTTGTGCGGCTTGTTCTGGTTACTTTGCACTGCCAATAAGCAGCCTGTCCAATTAGCATAGTCTCCAAGTTGTCTCCAAGTTCACAAACGAAAGTGCATGAAACCACAAAATAGATCAAACAATTAAGAAGCAATTTGGTAACATAAAACCTCCCAACACGGAGGCCAGGAGTTGGATCCTGGGCGCGTCCAGAAGGGGATAACAAATTAAATGAGTGACGGTAGACAACTTCATTATGAAACAAAACAAACTAAGATCATTAACCATGATAAACAACTGCAGTTCACAAGCCATTGTTAATATTATGAAATGTTTGCTTGTAGGTGAGTATGGGGAATTCACAAAGCAAAACTGCGGAACATACAACAGCATCGGGTGAACCAAGAGGTAAATCTTTGACTAAAAAACTTCCCTACATGTCAAGCTATATCCCGATTGTGATTTCCTTAAATGTCGTTGTTTCAGATAATTTGGATTGGACAAATGATGGTGAGAACAATGCGCGGATCCATTTATGACATTTGGATTGTCAATTTAACAATATTTAATACTATTTATTTATCGAAATAGTGTCGCTTACTTGTATGAATGACACTCAGATGGGCTGACACTTGAACCGTCTGGTCAATCGGTTTTTCTTCATAATGAACTTATGGGTACTGAAGTTGTTGGATATCAGATGGATGGGACAAACGTTGTTGATAATCACCCTATTAGTCCAGGTATGAGGCTGTGCGGATAGAGTACTCATCATTTTATTCTCTTAAGTTCATGACTTCAATCTCAGTTATTTTTATGAACCATGCTCCAGGCCACTCCATACCTAAACAGACCGCAGACCTAGTTGTTCCCCAACCCACTGATTGTGATATCACATGTATTCAGCGGCCTCCCGATCTGAACTCAGGTGAGAAAAAAACATATTGTAAAGGAGACCCGGCAATCTCGGTTATTTATCATGCTTATAGAGGTTGTGTTTCAGATGTTCAAGAACAGTCTAAGAACAATATCATGTTGCTTTTGTTCTGTTCTAGATGATTTTGTTTTGTCTCCTAATGATGGAAGAATACACCTGTCCACTATGTCAGCTGCTCAAGTTTTATCCCAAACCCTTCCAACGTCCGAGCACATGACTACAGGATCTTTCGAGAATGCCACCAAACAAACTAAAAAAGGTAACTTAACTGATGAAAAAAGGGAGCAGATAAACGCCAAGAGGCGAGCTACTTATCGGCAGAAGAAAGAGGAGGAAGCAAAGAAACTTGATCATGAGAATCAAGCTTACGGGTCAACATCTGGTATAATTGTTTGATTTTTAATTAAAACAAAGTGCATTCCTGCTTTGACTACTCTCACACCTTGCTGCATCTATTATTAAATCGTCAATTTACTTGTATGAACCAATTTCAGATCAGTCCATCAGTGAACAAGCCGCAGTTGATGTTGTTCCTCAACCCACTAATGGTGATATCACATGTGTAACGCGGCCTTCCGAACTGAAATCAGGTTAGTATAAAACTTAATGAGTACTCTCTACTCTTCGGATAGCACTAAATTGACCCGTTATGATCACTATCGGTTATTTTTGCATCAAGTGGGCACTCCGGCAACCTCATCAACGTTTGTGTCTCTCAGTTGTCTCACTGACGAGTTGGCCGCAGCCGTAGCACAGAGTGTAAACGGTATTACAAGATTGGTCTTTCGTTGTGAACCGTATCTACCTTATAGAGGTTGTGTTGCAGATGTTCATTAACATACTAATAATATTATCATTTTGCTTTGGATTTGTTCCAGAGGCTCTAGATTTGACTCATATATATGGAGGAAATCACGTAAACATGAATGCAACTCCTCAAGTTTTAGCACAATCCGGTTCAACATCAGAGCACATGACTAAAAGATGTGTCGTGAGTGTCTCCAGACCATCTAAGGAAGTTATCTTGTCTGATGAAAAAAGGGAGCAGCTAAACGCCAAGAGGCGAGCTGTGTATCGAAGGAAAAAAGAGGAGGAAGCAGAAAATGAACGACATGGAAGTCAACCTGACCATTCAATATCTGGTATGATTGTTTGGTTTTAAATCAAAACAATGTGTTATACTTCATGTTCTACTCTCACACCTTCATGTGTCTATTACTAGATGACAAGAAAGAGCTAATAAATGCGCGGAGGCGGGCAACATATCTTAAGAACAAGGAAAATGCTGACATTAACAAGGAACAGCTGAAAGCTCCAGGGGTAGATGGTTATCGAAAAAAATATGATGAACACGACGGCAAGCATCTCCATCAAAATATGCCTGCCGCTGACACGTCGGGTACGACTATTTCTATATTACAGTCCAGACGTCTATTGAATATTCACCCTTTGTTCATAATAGAATGATTATTATCTGAGATTCCGTCAGTATGACACCTGCAACCATATATTAGGTATGCAAAATGTTCGACGGAGCGCTCTCGGTGATATCACTAATGGGGTGCAAGCTCACTCTATGCTCCTTCTCGAAGAAATAGCCAGAAAAAGGCTCAAGGGCGAACTAACGCGAAGCAGAAAGATGATAACCTTCCTGCCCGAACAATTTCAGGTTAGAATGCTTTTTAATTCAGTTACCTTTGGATACTATATATATTCCTAATGTTTTTTAATACATATTTTTAGTAAGTAAGCATGCAACACAAGCTCATATCACTTTTGATTATACATTAAGACCTTAAGAAAATGGACGAGTGGGGTCAGTTGATATTACCTACATAAACTACTGGTACGTTTTGTATCAATGACCAATTAATTCAGTACTAATTAGTGTTTTATGCTGTTGTATAACCAGCCAACCCAACTAGGTCCACTTATACGTCATTGTCACAAGATGAGGCGGTATTGCCTCATACCACTACAATCAGCACAGATATCATCAGCACAGATATCATTCATGATAACCAACTTCCTAGGAAGCATAGTGGTACGCAGCGCAGAACTAACTTAACTCCCGATCAAATGGAGCAATCAAACGCTAAGAGGCGAGCAAAATATCGGAAACATCTAGAGCACGGAATGATCGATCTTGTAGAAAAAATAACACGCTGCGAGAATGGAGGGCATGCAGCAAAGAGAAGGGGGAGTTAAGTGCTAAAAGAAAGGCAACTTATGCTTCAAAAAAGAACACCCCCTGCAAAGAATCCCTCGCACTCCCACGTCCAGACATAGCAAACTTATCCCAGACAAAACCCCTCTCTCGGGGCGCTGAAGATGATTCATCTGATGGTGACCCTCCGACGATCATGCCGAATTTCATTGGCAGTACCAATGGTATGATAATTCTATTGTCACAATGTTGTGCTCATTCCCTTCAACCCTCATCTGACATGACGTTGTCTATTGTCAAAATCGTCTGGGAGATAATGCAGACGACATCGATGGGTTCCAAGACTGCATCATGGGCGATGAGACGACACCATCCGACTTTATGGATGACGAGTACTACATGTTTCGCGGGGAAGGTATTGTAAGCTATAAACTAATATTTCGTGGATCTTTAACATAACTATAGTTATTAGTTAATAATGTTTCGAACATCATGTTTCATCAAATTCACGTAGGATCCGATAATGACACCTTGGAGGATGACGAGGAAGCGATCACGTCGTCTGCTATACCTAGCAAGGTTGATCCATTAGACTTTGTCTACACAAACATCCCAGACAACACACACATCCTGAAGCTCGATGCAAACTGCAAACACTGCCAGGCCAGAAAGTTTGTGTCTGAGACTGACGGTTTCTGCTGTCGCAATGGTCAAATCGAACTTAAACAACCGGAACCAATCCCAGAGCTGATGAGGCTATGGTCAAGCATGGATGCAGACTCTAGACATTTTCGGGAGAACATACGCTTCTTCAACGGGCATTTCGCCTTCACAACCCTTGGCGTCAGCCTTGATGAGAACTACACAAACATGAAGTCTGGGGTGTACTGTTGGGGAACGTTGCAGAAAACAACAATTTTCCTACTCGTTTCACCAAGATCATCTAGGAGTTCATCTAGCAACGAGTGATTAGATGCATCTACATACCTTTGTAGATCGCGAGCGGAAGCGTTCAAAGGAACGGTGATGATGTAGTCGTACTCGACGTGATCCAAATCACCGATGACCAGCGCCGAACGGACGGCACCTCCGCGTTCAACACACGTACGGAACAGCCACGTCTCCTCTTCTTGATCCAGCAAGGGAGGGAGGAGAGGTTGAGGGAGATGGCACCAGCAGCAGCACGACGGCATGGTGTTGATGGAGCTGCAGTACTCCGGCAGAGCTTCGCTAAGCACTATGGAGGTGGAGGAGGTGTTGGGGAGGGAGAAGGAGGCAACCAAAGGCCAAGGCGTTCAGGTATGAAGTCCCTCCTCTCCCCCACTATATATAGGGGTGCCAAGGGGGGGTGGCCGGCCCTAGGAGATCCAATCTCCTAGGGGGTGCGGCGGCCAAGGGGGGTTTCCCTCCCCCCCAAGGCACCTAGGAGGTGCCTTACCCTCCTAGGACTCTTGCCCCCTTGAACCCTAGGCGCATGGGCCTATGTGGGGCTGGTGCCCTTGGCCCATTAGGCCAAGGCGCACCCCCTTGCAGCCCATGTGGCCCCCCGGGGCAGGTGGACCCACCCGGTGGACCCCCGGGACCCTTCCGGTGGTCCCGGTACAATACCGATAACCCCGAAACTTGTCCCGATGCCCGAAACAGGACTTCCCATATATAAATCTTTACCTCCGGACCATTCCGGAACTCCTCGTGACGTCCGAGATCTCATCTGGGACTCCGAACAACATTCGGGTTACTGCATATACATATCCCTACAACCCTAGCGTAACCGAACCTTAAGTGTGTAGACCCTACGGGTTCGGGAGACAAGCAGACATGACCGAGACGACTCTCCGGTCAATAACCAACAGCGGGACCTGGATACCCATGTTGGCTCCCACATGCTCCACGATGATCTCATCGGATGAACCACGATGTCGAGGATTCTATCAACCCCGTACGCTATTCCCTTTGTCTATCGATATGTTACTTGCCCGAGATTCGATCGTCGGTATCCCAATACCTCGTTCAATCTCGTTACCGGCAAGTCACTTTACTCGTACCGTAATGCATGATCCCGTGACCAGACACTTGGTCACTCTGAGCTCATTATGATGATGCATTACCGAGTGGGCCCAGTGATACCTCTCCGTCATACGGAGTGACAAATCCCAGTCTTGATCCATGTCACCCAACAGACACTTTCGGAGATACCCGTAGTCTACCTTTATGGTCACCCAGTTACGTTGTGACGTTTGGCATACCCAAAGCACTCCTACGGTATCCGGGAGTTACACGATCTCATGGTCTAAGGAAAAGATACTTTGACATTGCAAAACTCTAGCAAACGAACTATACGATCTTGTGCTATGTTTAGGATTGGGTCTCGTCCATCACATCATTCTCCCAATGATGTGATCTCGTTATCAATGACATCCAGTGTCCATAGTCAGGAAACCATGACTATCTGTTGATCAACGAGCTAGTCAACTAGAGGCTCACTAGGGACATGTTGGTGTCTGTTATTCACACATGCATTACGATTTCCGGATAACACAATTATAGCATGAATAAAGACAATTATCATGAACAAGGAAATATAATAATAATGCTTTTATTATTGCCTCTAGGGCATATTTCCAACATGTACACATTCCGGGCACACGGCACCATCTAACACAATGTGCATTCGTTCGGACCTAGCTCTCGTCCCGAGCATCCGCAGTTGTACTTCTATGATGATGACCCAACCATCACTCATCGTAAGGCGGCCACCAAGCAATTAGACCAGGATGTCATGAAGAAGTTAGTAGACATACTCAAAGAAAACCTGTACTCACAGCAATTTAGGAGTTTGGGTGCACACAAGGACAACCTCGATGATTACAGGATAGACCTAAACACCGATAAAAGGCTTGACCAAAGAAGATATAACAGACCGTTGTCGTCTGAGGTCGCTGCAATTTGGGTGGAGGGCAGCGACATAGCAAAAAGGTTTGACCGGAGGATAACACTTTGTGGTAATAACAACGAAAGGCACAGTATATGTGTGTGTTGGGTTTCGTAGTAATTTCAAAAATTTCCTACGCACACGCAAGATCATGTGATGCATAGCAACGAGGGGAGAGTGTTGTCTACGTACCCAACGCAGACCGACTGCGGAAGCGATGACACGACGTAGAGGAAGTAGTCGTACGTCTTCACGATCCAACCGATCAAGCACCGAAACTACGGCACCTCCGAGTTCGAGCACACGTTCAGCCCGATGACGATCCCCGGACTCCGATCCAGCAAAGTGTCGGGGAAGAGTTCCGTCAGCACGACGGCGTGGTGACGATCTTGATGAACTACAGCAGCAGGGCTTCGCCTAAACTCCGCTACAGTATTATCGAGGTATATGGTGGCAGGGGGCACCGCACACGGCTAAGGAATCGATCACGTGGATCAACTTGTGTCAACTTGTGTGTTTAGAGGTGCCCCTGCCTCCGTATATAAAGGAGTCAAGGGGGGAGGAGGCGCCGTCCAGGAGGAGGTGGCGCAGGAGGAGTCCTACTCCTACCGGGAGTAGGACTCCCCCCCAATCCTATTCCATCTAGGATTCCCAAGGGGGAAAGAGGGAGAGGGGTGGCCGGCCACCTCTCCTAGTCCTACTAGGACTAGGGGAAGGGGGGAGGCGCGCAGCCCCCTTGGGCTGCCCCTTTCTCCTTTCCACTAAGGCCCATGATGGCCCATATGGCTCCCGGGGGGTTCCGGTAACCTCCCGGTAACCCGGTAAAATCCCGATTTCACCCGGAACACTTCCGATGTCCAAACATAGACTTCCAATATATCAATCTTTATGTCTCGACCATTTCGAGACTCCTCGTCATGTCCGTGATCACATCCGGGACTCCGAACAACCTTCGGTACATCAAAATGCATAAACTCATAATATAACTGTCATCGTAACCTTAAGCGTGCGGACCCTACGGGTTCGAGAACAATGTAGACATGACCGAGACACGTCTTCGGTCAATAACCAATAGCGGGACCTGGATGCCCATATTGGCTCCTACATATTCTACGAAGATCTTTATCGGTCAGACCGCATAACAACATACGTTGTTCCCTTTGTCATCGGTATGTTACTTGCCCGAGATTCGATCGTCGGTATCCAACACCTAGTTCAATCTCGTTACCGGCAAGTCTCTTTACTCGTTCCGTAATACATCATCTCACAACTAACATATTAGTTGTAATGCTTGCAAGGCTTATGTGATGTGTATTACCGAGAGGGCCCAGAGATACCTCTCCGACAATCGGAGTGACAAATCCTAATCTCGAAATACGCCAACCCAACATCGACCATTGGAGACACCTGTAGTACTCCTTTATAATCACCCAGTTACGTTGTGACGTTTGGTAGTACCCAAAGTGTTCCTCCGGTAAACGGGAGTTGCATAATCTCATAGTCATAGGAACATGTATAAGTCATGAAGAAAGCAATAGCAACATACTAAACGATCGGGTGCTAAGCTAATGGAATGGGTCATGTCAATCAGATCATTCTACTAATGATGTGACCTCGTTAATCAAATAACAACTCATTGTTCATGGTTAGGAAACATAACCATCTTTGATTAACGAGCTAGTCAAGTAGAGGCATACTAGTGACACTTTGTTTGTCTATGTATTCACACATGTATTATGTTTCCGGTTAATACAATTCTAGCATGAATAATAAACATTTATCATGAAATAAGGAAATAAATAATAACTTTATTATTGTCTCTAGGGCATATTTCCTTCACCGGCCACCTCTCCTAGTCCTAATAGGACTAGGGGAAGGGGGGGCGCGCAGCCCATCTAGGGCAGCCCCTTCTCTTTTCCACTAAGGCCCACTATGGCCCAAATAGCTCCCGGGGGGTTCCGGTAACCCTCCCGGTATTCCGGTAAAATCCCGATTTCACCCGGAACACTTCCGATATCCAAATATAGGCTTCCAATATATCAATCTTTACGTCTCGACCATTTCGAGACTCCTCGTCATGTCCGTGATCACATCCGGGACTCCGAACAACCTTCGGTACATCAAAATGCATAAACTCATAATATAACTGTCATCGTAACCTTAAGCGTGCGGACCCTACGGGTTCGAGAACAATGTAGACATGACCGAGACACGTCTCTGGTCAATAACCAATAGCGGGACCTGGATGCCCATATTGGCTCCTACATATTCTACGAAGATCTTTATCGGTCAGAGCGCATAACAACATACGTTGTTCCCTTTGTCATCGGTATGTTACTTGCCCGAGATTCGATCGTCGGTATCCAATACCTAGTTCAATCTCGTTACCGGCAAGTCTCTTTTACTCGTTCCGTAATACATCATCTCACAACTAACATATTAGTTGTAATGCTTGCAAGGCTTATGTGATGTGTATTACCGAGAGGGCCCAGAGATACCTCTCCGACAATCGGAGTGACAAATCCTAATCTCGAAATACGCCAACCCAACATCGACCATTGGAGACACCTGTAGTACTCCTTTATAATCACCCAGTTACGTTGTGACGTTTGGTAGTACCCAAAGTGTTCCTCCGGTAAACGGGAGTTGCATAATCTCATAGTCATAGGAACATGTATAAGTCATGAAGAAAGCAATAGCAACATACTAAACGATCAGGTGCTAAGCTAATGGAATGGGTCATGTCAATCAGATCATTCAACTAATGATGTGACCTCGTTAATCAAATAACAACTCATTGTTCATGGTCAAGAAACATAACCATCTTTGATTAACGAGCTAGTCAAGTAGAGGCATACTAGTGACACTCTGTTTGTCTATGTATTCACACATGTATTATGTTTCCGGTTAATACAATTCTAGCATGAATAATAAACATTTATCATGATATAAGGAAATAAATAATAACTTTATTATTGCCTCTAGGGCATATTTCCTTCAGTCTCCCACTTGCACTAGAGTCAATAATCTAGTTCACATCGCCATGTGATTTAACAGCAATAGTTCACATCACCATGTGATTAACACCCATAGTTCACATTGCTATGTGACCAACACCCAAAGGGTTTACTAGATTCAGTAATCTAGTTCACATCGCTATGTGATTAACACCCAAGGAGTACTAAGGTGTGATCATGTTTTGCTTGTGAGAGAATCTTAGTCAACGGGTATGTCATATACAAATCCGTAAGTATTTTGCGAATTCTATGTCTACAATGCTCTGCACGGAGCTACTCTAGCTAATTGCTCCCACTTTCAATATGTATCTAGATCAAGACTTAGAGTCATCTAGATTAGTGTCAAACTTGCATCGGCGTAACCTTTTACGACGAACCTTTTTCCATAATCGAGAAACATATCCTTATTCCACTAAGGACAATTTTGACCGCTCTCCAGTGATCTACTCCTAGATCACTATTGTACTCCCTTGCCAAACTCAGTGGTATGGCATACAGTAGATCTGGTATACAACATGGCATACTTTATAGAACCTATGACTGAGGCATAGGGAATGACTTTCATTCTCTTTCTATTTTCTGCCGTGGTCGGGCTTTGAGTCTTACTCAACTTAACACCTTGCAACACAGGCAAGAACTCCTTCTTTGACTGTTCCATTTTGAACTATTTCAAAAATTTATCAAGGTATGTATTCATTGAAAAAATCTTATCAAGCGTCTTCATCTATCTATATAGATCTTGATGCTCAATGTGTAAGCAGCTTCACCAAGGTCTTTCTTTGAAAAACTTTTATTCAAGTATCCTTTCATGCTTTGCAGAATAATTCTACATTATTTCCGATCAACAATATGTCATTCACATATACTTATCAGAAATGTTGTAGTGCTCCCACTCACTTTCTTGTAAATACAGGCTTCACTGTAAGTCTGTACAATAACTATATGCTTTGATCAACTTATCAAAGCGTATATTCCAATTCCGAGATTCTTGCACCAGTCCATAAATGGATCGCTGGAGCTTGCACACTTTGTTAGCTCCCTTTGGATCGACAAAACCTTCCGGTTGCATCATATACAACTCTTCTTCCAGAAATCCATTCAGGAATGCAGTTTTGACATCCATCTGCCAAATTTCATAATCATAAAATGCGGCAATTGCTAACATGATTCGGACAGACTTTTAAGCATCGATACGAGTAAGAAAATCTCATCGTATTCAACACCTTGAACTTTGTCAAAAACCTTTTTCGACAAGTCTAGCTTTGTAGATAGTAACACTACTATCAACGTCCGTCTTCCTCTTGAAGATCCATTTATTCTTAATGACTCACCGATCATCGGGCAAGTCAATCAAAGTCTACACTTTGTTCTCATACATGGATCATATCTCAGATTTCATGGCCTCAAGCCATTTCGTGGAATCTGGGCTCATCATTGCTTCCTCATAGTTCGTAGGTTCATCATGGTCTAGTAACATGACTTCCAGAACATGATTACCGTACCACTCTGATGCGGATCTTACTATGGACCTACGAGGTTTGATGATCATCATCATTAACTTCCTCACTTATTGGTGTAGGAATCACTGGAACTGATTTCTGTGATGAACTACTTTCCAATAAGGGAGAAGGTATAATTACCTCATCAAGTTCTACTCTCCTCCCACTCACTTCTTTCGAGAGAAACTCCTTCTCTGGAAAGGATCCATTTTAGCAACGAATGTCTTGCCTTCGGATCTGTGATAGAAGGTGTACCCAACAATTTCCTTTGGGTATGAAGACGCACTTCTCCGATTTGGGTTCGAGCTTATCAGGATGAAACCTTTTTCACATAAGCATCGCAGCCCCAAACTTTAAGAAACAACAGGTTAGGTTTACTGCTAAACCATAGTTCATACAGTGTCGTCTCAACGGATTTAGATGGTGCCCTATTTTAAAACGTGAATGCAGCTGTCTCTAATGCATAACCCCAAAACGATAGTGGTAAAGAGATATCATAGATCGCACCATATCAAATAAAGTGCGGTTACGACGTTCGGACACACCATAACGATGTGGTGTTCCAGGTGGCGTGAGCTGTGAAACTATTCCACATTTTTTAATTGAAGACCAAACTCGTAACTCAAATATTTGTCTCCGCGATCAGATCGCAGAAACTTTATTTTCTTGTTACGATGATTTTTCCACTTCACTCTGAAATTCTTTGAACCTTTCAACTATTTCAGACTTATGTTTCATCAAGTAGATATACCCATATCTGCTCAAATCATCTTGTGAAGGTCAGAAAACAACGATGCTTGCCACGAGCATCAGCACTCATTGGATCGCATACATCGGTATGTATTATTTCCAATAAGTCAGTAGCTCGTTCCATTGTTCCGGAGAACGGAGTTTTAGTCATCTTGCCCAAAAGGCACAGTTCGCAAGCATCAAGTGATTCATAATCAAGTGATTCCAAAATTCCATCAGTATGGAGTTTCTTCATGCGCTTTACACCAATATGACCTAAACGGCAGTGCTACAAACAAGTTGCACTTATTATTATTAACTTTGCATCTTTTGGTTTCAATATTATGATTATGTGTATCACTACGATCGAGATCCAACAAACTATTTTCATTGGGTGTGTAACCATATAAGGTTCTATTCATGTAAACAGAACAACAATTTATTCTCTTACTTAAATGAATAATCGTATTACAATAAACATGATCAAATCATATTCATGCTCAACGCAAACACCAAATAACACTTATTTAGGTTCAACACTAATCCCGAAAGTATAGGGAGTGTGTGACGATGATCATATCAATCTTGGAACCACTTCCAACACACATCGTCACTTCACCCTTAACTAGTCTCTGTTTATTCTGCAACTCCCGTTTCGAGTTACTAATCTTAGCAACTCAACTAGTATCAAATACTGAGGGTTTGCGATAAACACTAGTAAAGTACACATCAATAACATGTATATCAAATATACTTATGTTCACTTTGCCATCCTTCTTATCCGCCAATCACTTGGGGTAGATCCGCTTCCAGTGACCAGTCCCTTTGCAGTAGAAACACTTTAGTCTCAGGCTTAGGATCAGACTTGGGCTTCTTCACTTGAGCAGCAACTTGCTTGCTGTTCTTCTTGAAGTTCCCCTTCTTCCTTCTGCCCCTTTTCTTGAAACTAGTGGTCTTGTCTACCATCAACACTTGATGTTTTTCTCGATTTCTACCTTCGTCAATTTCCGCATTACGAAGAGCTTGGAAATCGTTTCCGTTATCCCTTGCATGTCATAGTTCATCACGAAGTTCTACTAACTTGGTGATGGTGACTAGAGAATTCTGTCAATCACTATCTTATCTGGAAGATTAACTCCCACTTGATTCAAGCGATTGTAGTACTCAGACAATCTGAGCACATGCTCACTAGTTGAGCGATTCTCCTCCATCTTTTAGCTATAGAACTTGTTGGAGACTTCATATCTCTCAACTCGGGTATTTGTTTGAAATATTAGCTTCAACTCCTGGAACATCTCATATGGTCCATGACATTCAAAACGTCTTTGAAGTCCCGATTCTAAGCCGTTAAGCATGGTGCACTTAAACTATCAAGTAGTCATCATATTGAGCTAGCCAAACATTCATAACGTCTGCATTTGCTCCTGCAATAGGTCCGTCACCTAGCGGTGCATTAAGGACATAATTCTTCTGTGCAGCAATGAGGATTTAACCTCAGATCACGGATCAAATCCGCAACATTGCTACTAACATTTTTCAACACAATTTTCTCTAGGAACATATCAAAATAAACACAGGGAAGCAACAGCGCGAGCTATTGATCTACAACATGATTTGCAAAATACTACCAGGACTAAGTTCATGATAAATTTAAGTTCAATTAATCATATTATTTAAGAACTCCCACTTAGATAGACATCCCTCTAATCCTCTAAGTGATTACGTCATCCAAATCAACTAAACCATAACCGATCATCACGTGAGATGGAGTAGTTTTCAATGGTGAACATCGTTATGTTGATCATATCTACTATATGATTCACGCTCGACCTTTCGGTCTCCGTGTTCCGAGGCCATATCTGCATATGCTAGGCTCGTCAAGTTTAACCTGAGTATTCTGCGTGTGCAAAAACTGGCTTGCACCCGTTTTAGATGGACGTAGAGCTTATCACACCCGATCATCACGTGGTGTCTGGGCACGACGAACTTTGGCAACGGTGCATACTCAGGGAGAACACTTCTTGATAATTTAGTGAGAGATCATCTTATAATGCTACCGTCAATCAAAGCAAGATAAGATGCATAAAAAGATAAACATCACATGCAATCAATATAAGTGATATGATATGGCCATCATCATCTTGTGCTTGTGATCTCCATCTCCGAAGCACCGTCGTGATCACCATCGTCACCGGCGCGACACCTTGATCTCCAACATAGCATCGTTGTCGTCTCGCCAATCTTATGCTTCCACGACTATCACCAACGTTTAGTAATAAAGTAAAGCATTACATCGCGATTGCATTGCATACAATAAAGCGACAACCATATGGCTCCAGCCAGTTGCCGATAACTCGGTTACAAAACATGATCATCTCATACAATAAAATTTAGCATCATGCCTTGACCATATCACATCACAACATGCCCTGCAAAAACAAGTTAGACGTCCTCTACTTTGTTGTTGCATGTTTTACGTGGCTGCTACGGGCTTAAGTAAGAACCAATCTCACCTACGCATCAAAACCACAACGATAGTTTGTCAAATAGACTCCGTTTTAACCTTCTCAAGGACCGGGCGTAGCCATACTTGGTTCAACTAAAGTTGGAGAGACAGTCGCCCGCAAGCCATCTCTGTGCAAAGCACGTCGAGGGAACCGGTCTCGCGTAAGCGTACGCGTAAGGTTGGTCTGGGTCGTCTCGTCCAACAATACCGCCGAACCAAAATATGACATGCTGGTAGGCAGTATGACTTGTATCGTCCACAACTCACTTGTGTTCTACTCGTGCATATAACATCAACATCAATAACCAGGCTCTGATACCACTGTTGGGTTTCGTAGTAATTTCAAAAATTTCCTACGCACACGCAAGATCATGTGATGCATAGCAACGAGGGGAGAGTGTTGTCTACGTACCCAACGCAGACCGACTGCGGAAGCGATGACAATACATAGAGGAAGTAGTCGTACGTCTTCACGATCCAACCGATCAAGCACCGAAACTACGGCACCTCCGAGTTCGAGCACACGTTCAGCCCGATGACGATCCCCGGACTCCGATCCAGCAAAGTGTCGGGGAAGAGTTCCGTCAGCACGACGGCGTGGTGACGATCTTGATGAACTACAGCAGCAGGGCTTCGCCTAAACTCCGCTACAGTATTATCGAGGTATATGGTGGCAGGGGGCACCGCACACGGCTAAGGAATCGATCACGTGGATCAACTTGTGTCAACTTGTGTGTTTAGAGGTGCCCCTGCCTCCGTATATAAAGGAGTCAAGGGGGGAGGAGGCGCCGGCCAGGAGGAGGTGGCGCAGGAGGAGTCCTACTCCTACCGGGAGTAGGACTCCCCCCCAATCCTATTCCAACTAGGATTCCCAAGGGGGAAAGACGGAGAGGGGTGGCCGGCCACCTCTCCTAGTCCTACTAGGACTAGGGGAAGGGGGGAGGCGCGCAGCCCCCTTGGGCTGCCCCTTTCTCCTTTCCACTAAGGCCCATGATGGCCCATATGGCTCCCGGGGGGTTCCGGTAACCTCCCGGTAACCCGGTAAAATCCCGATTTCACCCGGAACACTTCCGATGTCCAAACATAGACTTCCAATATATCAATCTTTATGTCTCGACCATTTCGAGACTCCTCGTCATGTCCGTGATCACATCCGGGACTCCGAACAACCTTCGGTACATCAAAATGCATAAACTCATAATATAACTGTCATCGTAACCTTAAGCGTGCGGACCCTACGGGTTCGAGAACAATGTAGACATGACCGAGACACGTCTCCGGTCAATAACCAATAGCGGGACCTGGATGCCCATATTGGCTCCTACATATTCTACGAAGATCTTTATCGGTCAGACCGCATAACAACATACGTTATTCCCTTTGTCATCGGTATGTTACTTGCCCGAGATTCGATCGTCGGTATCCAATACCTAGTTCAATCTCGTTACCGGCAAGTCTCTTTACTCGTTCCGTAATACATCATCTCACAACTAACATATTAGTTGCAGTGCTTGCAAGGCTTATGTGATGTGCATTACCGAGAGGGCCCAGAGATACCTCTCCGACAATCGGAGTGACAAATCCTAATCTCGAAATACGCCAACCCAACATCTACCTTTGGAGACACCTGTAATGCTCCTTTATAATCACCCAGTTACGTTGTGACGTTTGGTAGCACCCAAAGTGTTCCTCCGGCAAACGGAGTTGCATAATCTCATAGTCATAGGAACATGTATAAGTCATGAAGAAAGCAATAGCAACATACTAAACGATCAGGTGCTAAGCTAATGGAATGGGTCATGTCAATCAGATCATTCAACTAATGATGTGACCTCGTTAATCAAATAACAACTCATTGTTCATGGTCAGGAAACATAACCATCTTTGATTAACGAGCTAGTCAAGTAGAGGCATACTAGTGACACTCTGTTTGTCTATGTATTCACACATGTATTATGTTTCCGGTTAATACAATTCTAGCATGAATAATAAACATTTATCATGATATAAGGAAATAAATAATAACTTTATTATTGCCTCTAGGGCATATTTCCTTCAGTGTGACCTCCGGAGCATATGACCCTTTGTCTTATCCACTATTCTATCCAAGGGGGGAACTAGGTTGGCATCCGAAGCTACCTAAACGTGATGTTCTTTGGGAGGTTGTACAAAATCCTCAACTGGTCCACGATGATGATGAGGATGCAGGTATGCCGTCTGCGTCCCATTTTGCTACAAATAATATTTTATTTGTTGATTATATCCTCATTTGGATAGTACTCAATCATGTGCAGAGGGCAACAACCGGTTGTGCGTCTCTGTCAGAGACTACTACTGTTACATGCTGCAGATACGGCCTGCGATCTTTAATCCCATACTTTGTGGAGCACGCCACTTGTAGCAATGGGCCGTCAACATGTACGTCAAGATTGAAAGTTGTCGGTTGAGGTGGTACAGGGAGAACCAGACGCAGATTCGTGCCGACTTGTATAAAGGAGTTGTTGATGCGATCACATCGGGGGAGACACGAGCAAGCGTTGTTGTGGTAAGAATAGTTCTCCCTGGAACATACCCTGGTGGCGACCACGACATGAAGAAGAGGCATATGGATGCCATGGCAATTGTCCATACATACGGGAAGCCAGACATCTTCTTGACCATGACTTGCAATCCTAAATGGGAAGAGATAACGAATGAGTTGCTGCCTGGTCAGACGGCGCAAGACCGACCTAATCTTGTGGCTCGCGTGTTCTTCGGCAAACTAGAGGCTATGAAGGACATGTTGTTCAAGAAGCACATCCTGGGTGTTGTTGTCGCATATGTGTATGTTGTCGAGTTTCAAAAAAGAGGCCTCCCACACGCACATTTTTTGTTGATCATGGACTCAACGTATAAGCTTCTCGTCCCGGAGCAGTATGACCGTCTCATTTCCGTAGAGCTCCCAGACAAGCATAAGTATCCGGAATTGTATGCAATAGTGGTAAAACATATGATGCACGGACCATGTGGTGCTCTCAACCCGAAGAATGTTTGCATGCAAGAAAATGGATGCAAGTGCAGATACCCGCGGCAGTTCAATGAAAACACAACACAGGGGAAGGACTCGTACCCAGTTTATCAACGTAGAGACGATGGAAGGAGTGCTAAGGTCCGAGGGAAGATGTTGGACAACAGATGGGTTGTGCCTTATAACCCATACCTTCTGCGGATGTTCAATTGCCACATCAACATTGAGGTCTGCTCGAGCATAAAGGCCGTCAAATATCTTTACAAGTACATTTACAAGGGCCATGATAAGGCTTGTTTCAGCATCGACCAGCCCGACACCAATGGTAACATTGATGAGATCAAGAGATACGTTGACGCAAGGTGGATGACACCTCCGGAGGCTATGTGGAGGATATTTGGCTTTCCACTTTGCGCCAATTACCCTCCTGTCTTGCAGTTGCCTCTTCATCTCCCGAATATGCACAGGGTTGCATTCAATGCGCAGGCTGACTTGAAGAAGGTTGTCGCGTCAGAAAATGCATCGAAATCGATGTTAAAGGAGTATTTCAAGGCTAACCAGGAACACCCTTGGGATCGGAAAATATTGTACAAAGATTTTCCGGGAAGCTTTACGTGGCAAAGGAAAACAAAGTGTTGGAGGCCGCGGGTGGAGCGTTTCCAAATAGGTCGTATTGTCTCTGCCAATCCTGCTGAGGGGGAGCGATATTACCTGCGTGTTATGCTCAACCATGTTACCAGAAAAACATCCTTTCAGGACTTGCTCACCGTGGACGGCCTAGTTTGTGATAGCTTTAGAGATGCTGCTAAAAGGTTGGGTCTCATCGAGGCAGACAGCACGCTCGACGACTGTCTTACTGAAGCAGAGCAGTGGGCGATGCCTTGTTCTCTTAGGAGGCTCTTCGCAAGCATCTTGGTGCACTGCGAGCCAGGAGACGTGCAAGGTTTATGGGATAGACACGTCGAGCCTATGTCTGATGACTACCGTCGAACACGGACGTCCCCGGAAGAGGTGGAGCAAATGGTGTTGCTTGACATCAGGGTTATGTTGCAGTCCATGGGTAAAGACATAAGTGATTTTTCGCTTCCAAGCATCGATGATGCATTTGACCCAACTGAGGGAGAGGCGAGAGAGGTCATTGAGGAATCAACCATCGAGTTTGACGTAGATGACACAAAATTGGCATCTTCACTAAACTTTGAGCAGAAGGTGGCATACGACGAGATACTAGCAGCTGTTGAACTCGGTCTTGGGGGGTATTCTTTGTTGACGGCCCCGGAGGTACAGGGAAGACCTTCCTCTATAGGGCGTTGCTCGCCAAGTTGAGGAGCGAGGGCAAGATTGCTATCGCCACCGTGACCTCAGGTGTCGCCGCTTCTATCATGCCTGGCGGCAGGACTGCGCACTGTAGGTTCAAGATACCATTGAGTTGTGACGATGGAGCCTCGTGCAGCTTCACCAAGCAGAGTGGGACCGCAAAACTACTAAGGATAGCATCCTTGATACTAAGGGATGAGGCCAGCATGACTAAACGACAGGCGGTTGAGGCATTGGACAATAGCATGCGTGACATAATGGGAACACACGACATACCCTTTGGAGGAAAGACTGTTGTCTTTGGCGGTGACTTTAGGCAGGTGCTTCCTGTTGTCAGAAGGGGGTCGTGTGGCCAGATAATTGATGCAACCCTCCGGAGTTCTCATCTATGGAAGTGTATGCGGAAACTTCGACTCATCACCAACATGAGGGCTCATAATGACACGTGGTTTGCAAATTGCTTCTTAGGATCGGAAATGGCACCGAGGAAGCTGACGATCAGGGCAACATACTACTACCCGATGACATCTGTCTGCCGTCTACAGCCGATGCTGATGACCTAGAGAAGCTGATTGAACACGTGTTTCTGACTCTAGATGACAACATGACTGATTCGAATTACATGACATCTCGCGCAATCCTTTCCACAACCAATGACAACATCGACAAGATAAACACACGCATGATAGAGCGTTTTCGCGGAGATGAAGTAATTTACCATAGCTTTGACAGTGCGGAGGACGATCCATATGGATACAATGCTCCTGAGTTTCTGAACGGATTGACTCCAAACGGTCTTCCTCCGCATGCACTGAAACTCAAGATGAACTTCCCTGTCATACTGCTTAGGAACATTGATCCAGCTAATGGTTTGTGTAACGGGACCAGGCTTGTTGTCAAAGGTTTTGAGAGGAACACCATTGACACAGAAATTGTGATTTGACAACACGCAGGTAGGAGGGTTTTCCTTCCTAGAATACCTTTGTGCCCATCTGACAACGACATGTTTCCATTCAAGTTTAAGAGGAAGCAGTTTCCTATAAGGCTTAGCTTCGCTATGACGATTAACAAGGCTCAAGGTCAGACCATCCCGATTGTTGGTGTGTACCTACCTAATCCAGTGTTCTCACATGGTCAACTCTACGTCGCATTGTCTCGAGCGACCGCAAAGAGGAACATAAAGATCCTCATTGAGAAGGACAAGTCGAAGGAGAAGGGCCAGAAGCAGTCTAAGAATTCTAAAAAGCGCAAAAGACCTACTGTGTCACCGCGTACCTCCATGAAGAACATCGTTTACAAGGAAGTCCTTACAAGCTGATTTATGTTTGTATTATATCTGATTGTTATGGAATTACGGTTAATTTGTTGAACCAATGATAAAAAAATTAGCTATTGCTTTAATCCTTATATTTCTTGAGTAGCAACAATACTATATCATCGGTAGAGACATTGGTGGTCAGATTGATGTGTTGTTTTGCATAAACATAATAAGGCGTAGCAAGGTTGTGATTATTAATGGACAATTACGTCATAACACAACAATATGAAGTAACCTAAGCTTTAATATCGGCTCTCTCAGTAATTCGGATATGTTCATGTATTAAATTAGATACGTTTGTTTTGTATATTTAATACACTTATAGCATTCATGTTCATGAAAATATAGTTTTGTTAAAAAATTCACTTAGCACAACTATAAATAATGACTTGCTTTGTTTTATTAGTATTTCGAATAACCAGATCCGGAATGTTGGAAACATACTCCACCGTGTGTGCTAAGTTAATTAATTTTCTGTAGAAATATTTCCGCCTTCAGATTGTATTTTTTGTTATGTATGCTAAAAATAAAATACTGAAACAAGACAACATTGTACTAAAAATGTAAAAGAAGATATTCTAAAACTAACAAACGTTTTTCTATACAAACATCTATTTAATAACATAATCGTCTGGTGTGAAATTATATGCAGATATTTCGCGAATCTCTGATATCCTGTCACTAAAACAATACGTGCATGTTAACTATTTTATTTGCTTCCTTTAAAAAAATCCTATTCGGTTTATCACAAATGAAATCTTAAGACAGGTTATCTTTTTTGTCTTGTATCATATAGTAGGTTCTACTCACCGAATCACAAAATTGATCCCATTAATTAATATTTGATCGTGACCAAATCGGTCGATTTGTTTACCGATTTCGTGATCAGAGCTTCCTAGAAACACTTATATATTGAACAACCGTTCCAGCGACCTTACCAGACCTCTCTTGAACAACTAAAACGATTTCTTGACACTCCATCCTCCTCTCACAATGCGTCATCCAACAGTTCAATTCGCTTCAGCGATGATGCTGTTGAGGATATTCGTTGGCAGGAAGAAGAAAGTGAAGATCTCGGTGTACTGGAAGATGATGACGGCACTACGCTGATGCGTCCCTTTGCTGAGGGTAACGTCGAGCCTATTAACCTGCCTATTAGTAGTAGTTATCCCATTAGGAAAGACGATAGGAAAGAAGGTTTGGTGGACGGTTGGGCTACTACAAACGATCAAATTCTGCAGGCAACCAAGGAGAGCAACAAGCTCATGCAAACTCTCATAAAGAAGATCAATCAGTTGGAATATATGGTTGTGAAGCACATGCAAGCATGCGACAAGAAGATGGAGCCTTGAAAAGAGCAATCATGAGGAGTTATACAATATTCTTTACATCTTTTTATGTTATATGTTTCAACGCTCCTTGATAGCATTTTGCATTGTAGTCAATTTGGAGTCAAACTATGAAAGTATGAATAAAGAACATATATTGTTTCATGCTTGGTTTCTTACTATCTGTTTTTTATCTTCCCTTTTAGTTTTGTTGCCTAACATGCTATATTTTTCTTTTTCTTATATGAATACACAAAGATCAACAAGCTGATGCAAACTCTCATAAAAAATAGTTATTTTTCTTTTTCATGAATACACGCTACCATCGAAATTGTGACTATTTTAAAATGCCCGTAAAGTAGTAGTTGCAAAGTAACACAACGACGTCTCATCACATTTCCTAAAATCAAATATCCTGCGATATTATAAATAAACATATAGTATAATCAAAGCTGAGTGAATAATCGATTTTTTAATTGATTACATGTTTGTAATTAATGGTAATATTTTTAATCGACAAAATATTAGTGAATCCATGGTAATATATTAATTGTGTGACTATACCATAGTAAAAACTGAGTAAATAATCGATATTTTAATTGATTACATGTTCGTAATTAATGGTAATATATTAATTGCATGAATACACTTACCTTAACACACTATCACCTTAATTACTATCATCTTAATTATTTTGATATATCCAATTAATGCGTTTCTAACTAAGGATCTGAAGTCATCATTATATTCCCGCGGTATGTTATATTGAATATAGCATATTCACAGGCCAAAAGGAATCAATGATACTCGTGAGATAATTGACATGATTTTGATCAGATTTAGAATCTCAAATATCTATAAATAATTAATTGATTCAAAAAGTTTTAGAAATATTTTTTTTTGCCAAAGAACTCTCATAACTTACTATTTATAATCGTTTCGATATTGGAGGGTTTTTTCCGCTAGACGGCCACATGCAAATATTGAAAGAATGTTGATTTTCCCGCCTATGGGCCCATTGGACTATATATGCCCATGCGCCCCTCTATCTTTCATTAACACTTCATCCATTAGCTCCCTGACCATGGTGATATCCTACAGCTCGAGGCCCTCGAGGAGGGTGATGGCGAATCCACCGGATCCCATCATCCCTCCAATGAACAGGTTAGTGTACAGATCTTCATGCATGCTTATCTGACATCACCGTTTGTTTATCCCATCCTTTTTTTATTATTTTATGTAGGTACCTAAATTTTCAAAGTGTACAGATGGAACATATCTATCACAGATGTTGGATCATTCGAGCTAAGGTGACGTGGAAGTCCCATATCAGGGTGCATGCAATGGGAAACCCATACATTCGTTGCATACTTCTGGACCAGGAAGTATGAGATTATTGATCAATAACTATATCAACCTTTTTTAATGTATATACACATGTGTTCTAAAGTCTTGTTATCTGAATTATTAAAAATTCTAGGGAACAAAGATTGAAGCTATTGCCTTCAGCAACCAAGCTTATTGATTCAACGACAATCTGCAGACCAGGCTAACATATGACTTCACTAGCGTTGGGATAAACCCTACTGAAATGATAGATGGTCACTTCTGGTATCTATGCATGGAGTTCATCATTGAACTAAATGATATGACCATGGTTAGGACATCAGTGCACAGTATTGCATCGACAATCTGTCCACCTTTTTTCCCACAACTTGGTGCCATATCCTTGCTACGAGACAAAACCATTACTGGTGCAACATCTTTTAGTTTGATTTTGCATATTTATCGATTCAACATTTTGTCTCACCCAGACGTAATTTTTTCCAGATGTTCTTGGTATTCTTGTCTATGCTGGTAGGGTACAACATAGGTGGGATTCATCATATAGACGGCAGGTCCATTTTGTTGAGATAGGCATCATGAATTTTCGGTAAACTCCAAGCAGTACTTGAGGTTTTATATGATTATTGTTATTTGATAGTTGACTACCATCAACATATCTTTATCATTCCAGACGGGAGATACTTTTTATACACCTAAGTCAAGAGCATGCTGGTCGTCACTTGAAACACTTGCAGTGCACTGAAAATTTATTCGAGAAAATTGCAGTCACGTACATACAGCTAAACCGAAGGGATAAGTGCTTGGACACTATGAGGGAGAGCACATTCTTGTTCTCCCCCGACATAGATGATGATGTTCATCATCTTCAAGGTAAGTTCTATAAACTATTTTGATTTTTATTGCCTTTTGTTCATTTTTGTATTACGATGATATTAGTACTAACAAATTGTTTTTTCGTAGATATCCACGAAGCCTGCTTAATGACACTTGACGAAACACTATCATACGTCAATGCTGAAGTGGTAGCCCGAAAAAATGGACATTAGATGAATTTGTTTTTCAAGACGGCTCGTTAAATAGCTCGTTTCCCTTGGTCCTTTTATCTCCATTTGGAATAATAATGTATTCACACAGAACAATCATTTCTGTTAAAGTGTGTTTTCTTTTTGTTTGTCAACTCTACGTGTAGCCATTATGGCAGTGTGTATTTTTTGTACGCGTACTTAATTCGGCATATCTGGTTTTATACAAAGGTTGATTTATTTCAATTCGTTGATATTGAACTGTAAATATGGCAATCCTTAGGAACAAAATATTCAACTATAAAAAAGGAGAAATATCTGATACGCCGCCGTCACGATTTGTTATAATTAGAATAAATCATGTACGTCTTAAAACAACTTGATATATTTGGCAGGTAATAAAAAGCAGTAAAAAGGCGTTGATATATTTGGCAGGCAATAAATAGCATTCAAAATATATCCGTTTATATATATGCTGCATCGACATCCTAATTGTCAAGACACCTCAGCGAACGATCACTCACGCATATCGATCAGCGATGGAGCCTATCATTGGAAACAATGCGCCGGCGACCCTCCAGCTCCACGATGCTGTGGCCGACCCCCAGGAGGATTTGCCCGCACCCCTGCATCTTCTGCCCCCACCACGGCATTTCGTGGAAGATGCACTCAAATATATATTCGGCTTTATGAACGGCGTTCATGATGAGCAGACACTAGAGTAAGTTATGCTATTGTATGTTTATTTTCTCTAAAGAAATCTCATTAGAACTAGGTCGTACACAGCAGACTCTGTTTGATATAGTAGTATGATATTGCTTGATTTGTTTATCTTTAGATTAAATCTTACTTTTTTCGGCCATCAGTACAAAATTATTTTTGTTAAATGTTTTGGCAGTATTGCCGTTGAACATCAACAGTATTATTTGCAGTACAAATGTTGAAAAACTTAATGTCGTTAGTTTATTGTACAACCATTTAATATTGTTTTTAAACAGCCAGCAAACTTGGTATAAAGGTTGCTACCTAAATTTTCCTGCTCTTAATTTCTAGCAAATTAATATTGTTCTTACAGAGAAATTATTATTTAATTTTAGCTTTTGCTAGAAGGTGCTGCAATAATTTTCATGCTCTATAGTTTATCAAAATACTACGTTCTGCTCATAGCTATTAGATTATCTAGAAAATGTTACCATATGAACAAATTTTGTTTTAAAGTACCACTCATAGTGCTAACCATCTTTTTATATTTTTACGTGCAGCTCAATCTGGATAAGAAGCGATACACCGTACCGGATCGAAATTAGCCTCAGAATGCTGAAGGACACACTATTTGTTACTTCAGCAAGCCTACATCCCGACTGCTTCAATCTCGCTGTTTGTAAGCTTGCGAGCGCTGAAGTAGAGAGGCATGCAGGCACCAACATGGTTAGAGGAAAACATTATTTTGACTTGCAGTTTCATGCTCAATCACGAGCTCTAAGGTATTCCTGGATGCCGCAAGGGCAGCGCACCTCGACGTTGATCAACAATGTTGTTCTACAGCTCTTTCCTATATATGATGTGTTCAACTCCACAATTATAAGATTCTTTAATTCCTAAATTATTTTTTCTTTCCTGATAGCAATTAACCTGTGTTGACGTTATGTAGTATCTACTTCCGTTGTCTATCCCGGATTCCTCGTATGGTCTACACGTGGTAAATCGGATGAGGAGAAGGGTTATCATATTTAATCCATCACTAGACGTACGACAAGTGGGAAATAGCACTCACAACAAAGAGATGATGAAGGAGATCACTATTTTGAAGCAAAAACTCAATGAAGTGTTGCAGGCTAGGGTCCTTGGATGGAACACCGAACTCATGGATGGCGACAAGACAACATGTCATTCAATTTTCGACGGTAATTTAATAAATTTTTCAAATGAATAAGATGCAGTATGTAGAAATCTCAAGTTTTTATTCTGTTTGTCACAGCAAAGACTCGGGTTTCTTAGTTCTACAAGAGATGGCCCACCAGCTCGGTTCTTTGCGTAGCATGACCTGGATGAACACTACAGTAATTATCTATACGACGAGTTTTAATGTGCCATTTATAATCCAACCAGTTCAGCGTTTAATGGTGAATTTGTTTCATTGTCTGTCTCTAGGATCCAATTATGCTCAGGAGCCAAGTGGTAGTCCAGATGCTCATGGTGAAAGACAATCTAGCTGCTGGAAACATCCCTCAGGAGATTACGGCGGCCTTGAGGGTTTTGAACAAGTAAATATGCTTCTATGCATGCAGAACCGTCAGGATTACTTCACTCATCTTGTCATGTTTGGTTATGGATGGAAACTATAATGTTTTTTTGGGTTTAGAATATTTAAGAACTATTTGCAATTTTGGTACTACTACAAGTTGGTTTCGCTTTTATATTTGTTGTTTTGGTAATTTCTGTTTGTTAAGCGCTCGCCTTTGTGCGGTTAAGCGCCGGGCATTGGCCTAGCGCCTAGCTTTCGCCGTAGACGCTAAAAAATAAGCTAACATCCATGTCCTTCGGAGCTAAATCAGCTTAACCGGTGAGGGGTCGAGCGAATCAGCCGAGAAAACATATCTCCTACCCTACGAGGATTCAACCGCTCCGACGGCAAAGCAACTTATTCTGGCGAGGGGTCTAGCTTCTCAAACTAGAAATCGAGCTTGACATTCCTGTTCCCGATCAGTCTGCAATCGAGAGAGGATAAGGGAGAGAGGCGGCATGATGCATCATGATGCGTCAAGGATAGATGATGAGGGGGAGAGGCGGCATGAGTAGACTATGCACATACTGATCTTTACTAGGAGATGGAACGGTGCGGGCACCTACTCGGCAGCTTTGGCGTACGCGATGATGTGTGAGGGATGGGTGCAATTTCAGCTTGCGGACGCGATATGGAAAAGCGGGGCACCTCTCTCATGCAAGCTACTTATGTGGTTGGCAACGGAATGGTAGAGTTTTTGTTAGGAATAATCTGTCTAATGAGCAATAACTTGCCGGGAACATTTTCAGGGAGCACCACCTGTGGGCTCTAGCTAAAGATAGTGGAGTTCTACATTTTTGTGAATAGTAGCCTAGGAGGGTTTTCAGGAGATGGCAAGCACGTCGTGGGCGATGCCTGCAGCCATGTAAATCTTGTACATATTGTTTGTCCCCTTCTATAAAGCTAAGGGACGCCTTTCGCGTGCTCTCGATAAAAATCTTTAGTAGGAGAGCCACAATATGTCCCTCTGTTTAAGTGGGCCAGGGCAGACCATCTGGGCTTTTTCATCACACTAAAGTTCTAAAGCCTAACACTTTTGACGTAGAGATCTAAATAATTGATGGCCAAAAGCATGGTTAGCGCGTAGCGCTTGCCTGATCATTTCTTTCAGTGAATTATTTAAGTGAACAAATGAATTCATTAAAATTTTATCGTTATTGTGCACGTCATTAATTATCTTTTGCAGTACCTAATCTCGTATCGTATAACTTCATCCATACACGCACTGTTATACGATACGATTTATACTTTCAAGCCAGCAATCGAATGGTCATAAGGCACGTACCTTCAATTGTCACCAATCTTCAAGTTCACACATGATCCACAGTTCTCTGTCTTGCTCAAGATGTTTCTGATAAAGCAATGACTATCTTGTATGTGTTCCTGAATATAGTAGACAAAATTAGTCCCCGCCAAACTGTTTTCTTATTGACTACATAAAGTACAAGTCTGTCCCAAGATGTTCCGACAATTATTATTCGTTACCAACATTTTCCAATTTTAGTTGGTGAGGAAGAAAATTATTATAAAGTTACCCTAAGGGAGTCACATCTTATTCTAATATAATATAATTCAAAATATGATGTGTTCTATGTATGAACTATATCTAAACAGAATAGACATATGTGGTAAGTAAAATTAAATTAAAAGAGGCACTAATGAATGATTCTTAGGATGAAAAAAAAACAATATGCATCTCAATTGGTGTTATATAAGAAAGAGTAATCTCAATATTTGTTAGCTTATTTACATCGAATTTACGTACTTTGTAAACTCTTTATTGATGGAAAAACATATCAATATGTTTATTAGTTGTGTATATCTTGAGAATATTATGCAGAGATTTTATAGTTAGACAGAATTAATGATAAGTATATTAATTTTTTGGTAAGTTAATATCTCTGACATCTTTTCTAAATTATTAACATGTGTGTATTTGATATGAAAAGGAAATAGATCCTTTCCATACAAAGATATTAACGCCATGACTGGATCAATGCATGATCTGATACCCAGATGTCCTCCGCATGGCCTACTATATATATGTTACCATTAATATACTATGCCATCCCTCCTCTCCCTCCTTACTGTCCCTTCGCCCAGACCAGGATGATGTTTTCCGAGGACTACGTTGTGTAAGCAAGAACCATCAAGATTTGGAGTTCCTCTCGGTATGTTAATTTCTGGATCTTTCTCTTATATAATAGCGTGTTATTTATTAGATTAATAGTTTTTATATGAAGAGATATACCATCAAATCCCAGATAAAGAACACCATTGCAGATTATGCAAGCTTATATAAATATCATACCCAATTAATTTGTTTGTAGTGGGCTGGAACTACTTATAAATTGTTAATACACATATTTTACCCTATGAGACTATTATTTATATTACAATTGTGCCACACCCATAGCTTTTGTACCGATGATTTAACTCACTGCCTAATTTTGCAATGCAAATTAAAATTCAGAATCTTAAATACTTTATATGTTGGAATACTATTCAATAATTTAGTGAATAGTCCTAAGTTTAACAACAAGCTAAGTAAGCATAACAATTTACAGAGATTTCTTTCCATTTTATGACCTCATTGTTTTATCCATGCCTGTCTTCTAAGTCCATCTTACTGATTCCATGAAGTAGCTGTCAGCCATAATATGTAGGCCTTGGGAAAATCTGTCACGAGGAATGTAAAACTGTTATGGTATGTACATGTCTTCACTAGGCACTTGCATGTATGTAAATAGCTACAAGTAATAGATGAAAACACTTGTTAAGTTTGCCTATTGGAAAATATGAAATATTTTAAAAATGATCAAAGAGAGACAATAGTTTGAATTTTTACAATCAACCCGAATAGATGTTTCATGCTGATTCACATGGCTCATAGGGAAGAACAAATATTGATGATGATAGTATTAAAAATGTCAGTAAAAACTAGGCATATCAATTGATTACAAACTAAATTTTCACAATCATGTGAAAAAGTAGGCAATTTAAACTTTCAGTAAGAGATACAATAGTGTGGAGTCAGCAAAGTTTATGTAACCATTAAAAATGTCAGTTTGAAAGTATATTTATTTTATTTATCCTTGCTAATCATCAAATGTAAACTAAATATTTGTTTGCTGGTAAAAGGTTAAATGGTTTTAAATTACAAGAAGATAAATAGATTATTTAATGCACTCAACTTCTCCTTCTCTGGTCAATTCTCTTTCTGCCCTTTGCTCTGTTTAGTCCCTACATGAAAATCACAGTTTGTAGGAAAATAATAATTAGTAAACTAAAGAAGCTTATCTCGAGAGATAATTTATGCATGTCAAAATGCAGTACTTTAAGAAAAACTTGCAATTGATATAATAGACTTTGTGTTATGTACAATAGCAACACCAATTATATTTTTTTAAACTGACAAAAACTGGGTGATTGTCTTTCAATGCAATAAGAGAGCATACAACTAAAGCAGACGCTGACCCAAGGTGGCATTATTCAAGCATCCAACTAACTCAGGTAACATTTTTTTGCAAGAATTCTAGAGACAAGTCTATAGGAGCAGTACTGCAGGAAAAAAAACTAAATTTATCATCAGAGCACCTGATGCCTGATCCATTGGAACAAATATAATCTAGCTAGACTGATGCAAGAAAGCAATTCAATATCATCACTTATGTCTTGTCATTTCATGGCTGTAAGGGCACAATTCAAAAACCCATTTTCTTTAATATTTGAAAGTGAAATTTGAATGGTGTGTCCCAAGAATGCTCTGTTCTAGAACAACTATGATTGATCCTTTAGAGATGTACTTTTACACTAATAACCTACGGACCAGGGGGAAACAGTGCATAAGCTAGAACAACACTCACTATTTCCTATACCATATCCTCCACTAAGGAAGAACTCACTTAATGAAGTTGACCCCACCAAAATAACAAACAAATATGTAGTTGTGGCCAACATTACACATGTGCGTATGTAAGAAAATGTAATGGAAGTAGAAAGAACTTACATTGGTTGAAGGCACATGCGAGAGGTTATAGACGAACCGGCAGCATGTTCCAGAAGAAACCGAAAGGCGATGGAGCGGATAGCGGCAGCCTGGACTGATGGACGACGATGAAGGAAGTAGAGCCTGTATGTGGCGAAATGCAGCCGTCAGCAATCGGATAATTAAACTGAACAAACAACTACAGTAGAGGAAAAAGGCTGCCTTATAGAAGCATTGTTGGTTGATTTACAGCTTCATTAGAAATCATAACAAAAAGTATTGAAAAAATCTTTACTGTCTTAGTTCACCGACCAAGAGCGCAAACAATTAGAAATCAGAATAAACAGACCTCCGGACAATTTAGAAATATCATGAGTCTCATACTAACTACAATGTACCCCAATACATAGGTATTAAAACATCTGAACTATGTAAGATAGAACCACAATTGGATAGAACCACAATTGGAGGAATGAAAGAGCTGGGAACAAACCTCGAACAAAGCATCGACCAGAGCGGTCGGTGACTGGTGGTGGCCCTGCTATCTCATGGCTCAATGTGCCTCGACCATAACGGGGTAAATGTGCCTCACATGTCCATGTGCAATGATGGTATTGTGCTCCATACTGGTCCATGACTAAAAACAAGGAAAATGTACAAGTGTTTGTCATTTCTCCTGTGTGTAAACGCAGCTAAGATACACACTTCAAAACCACATGAGCTGGAGAGGCAGATAAAAGGCTAGATGACTCCAAACTGAGATATATGTTAACACAAATTTAATTGAAGTCAAAATCATTATAATCCATACCACCCTTGGGATCAATTTGACAAACACTTGGTCGATCGGAATGCTGACATAACAAAATTCTATTTCAGTGGGTAAATGCCTCTTACGAAATAGGTATCTAAATTGAGTTATTTTAAGTAACACATTGCACAACACCTACATTAGGGCAATGTAAATAAAGGACTAAAAAACAAATACCGTCTGCTTTAGACAGTAACAACTAGAAGCAGACAGATTGTGGTGCTTTTACTTACTTTGATTGCTTGGTTGTGTGGCTTGTTCTGCTTACTTTGCACTGCCAAGAAGCAGCCTGTCCAATAAGCATAGTCTCCAAGTTGTCTCCAAGTTCACGAAAGAAAGTGCATGAAACCACAAAATACATCAACAGCATGAAGAAATTAGTTTAAGCTCAACTCCAACAGATATAGTTTTCATCTTCTAGCTGACCATATAATAGTACAATATATCACAACAAGAAGAAGCGAACGTGATTTTATTAAACATGTTGAAACTACCTTTAGCTTATCATGGTTAAATACCAAGATCCCAGTAGTAAGACACAAAATTGTTTCCAGAAATTGCAAGAAAGATCAAAGAGTGACTATTTCATGATTAAGAGGACAACTTCATAATCAGATGACTATTGAGATCATAGCACTGTCTGCTATTTCGTTTATTATATTTCCATAAAGTGCAGCTGGAATAAATGGGTGTCCTAAAAACACTAAGAAACCAAAATTACTAAGTAAAAAAACTTGGCCATAACTTGTGCACAAGCCCAAGCCCAGCTATCATTAAAAGATTGGTGATGTTAGCTTAACTAAAACCAGAAGAGATACATAATAGCATGCAAAAGCAATGCAAGTTCAACTGTAATTATTAAATTTTTGCAATAAAAAATAACCTGTTACAATAGGCTTGGCTTTTCAAGTATAGCTTGTTGAAGTAAATGAAGGGTATGGAAGAAAAACTAGAGTGCTGGAATGTAGGTATCAGAGAGTTAGCTGTTGATTGCAATGACTACCTTTCTTATGTTAAAATGGGGAATATTATTTACCAGGTGATAAACAACTTCATAATCCATAATACTATGTTCTTAGTCAAAATCAAAGTGAGGAAATGAGTGTATCATACCTATGTACATAAAATGCATACAGATTGTGCTGCTTTTACTTACTTTGATTGCTTGGTTGCGTGGCTTGTTCTTCTTACTTTGCACTGCCAAGAAGCAGCCTGTCCAATAAGCATAGTCTCCAAGTTGTCTCCAAGTTCACGAATGAAAGTGCATGAAACCACAAAATACATCAACAGCATGAAGAAATTAGTTTAAGCTCAACTCCAACAAATATAGTTTTCATCTTCTAGCTGACAATATAATAGTACAATATATCACAACAAGAAGAAGCAAAAGTGACTTTATTAAACATGTTGAAACTACCTTTAGCTTATCATTGTTAAATACCATGATCCCAGTTCAGCCCAGTTTGTGTATAGTTATCACAAATTATAGAGACGGTAGTAAGACACAAAATTGTTTCCAGAAATTGCAAGAAAGATCGAATAGTGACTATTTCATGATTAAAACGACAGCTTCATAAGCAGATGACTATTGACATCATAGCACTGTCTGCTATTTAGTTTATTATATTTCCATAAAGTGCAGCTGGAATAATTGGGTCTCCTAAAAACATTAAGAAACCAAAATTACTAAGTAAAAAAACTGGGCCATAACTTGTGCACAAGCCCAAGCCCAGCTATCATTAAAAGATTGGTGATGTTAGCTTAACTAAGACCAAAAGCAATACATAATAGCATGCAAAAGCAGAAGGACAATTCCTGTGCGTTGCAACGGGGCATGCCGATTCTGTGCAACACCAATCAGTTGCAAATAAGAAGTAATTTTGACAACATGACTTATCTCCAAACTAAAATAAAATGCAGTAGTCATAATAGTCCTACGGTGATGGATAAATGAGGAAACTGACTTTGATTTCCTGCCATAATCGACTTGCACTGGCTCTAGATCGACATACAAAGCCCTTGAAACGTGTTGAATGCATCCGTTGCAACCCGGCCCAACACAGCTATCACTACAAAAGGATCGCACAACTTATGACTGGGCAACATAAAGCATGACTTTATCATTGGTACAAACCAAGCCACTTGTTAGTATGAAATCCAGAGAAGATTGTTTCAGAAAAGTAAAAATAATACTGTAGGATTTAAGCAAGGTGCACTATCAATTCATAAACAGTACCCAGATGCCTACTAAAATTAAACTGGATCAACAAATCATCTAGCAAAAATCCCTGAACATTACACCTTTTCATCATTCGCCAATTCAATTATGAAAAAACAAATCATCAATCAATGATATGAAATAGTAGCAGTATGCTGCATTTGGGCTATAGTTTCTGCAGTTGATGGAGCAAGTACAAAAGATACCCAACACTCCACACGGCAACACTCGATCTGTTGTCTCAAATCCCTCTCTCTTCTCCTAAAGCTAACGTTCTAGCAGTACATGCTCACGTAGCTAGCCCTAAACTACAGCAAACCGCGGACCTATGGCCATTAGCGGGGACGAGGGAGGGGGAGGGGCCGTTTGTCTCACCTTGCTATGGAAGTGGGGATGGGTTGCGGAAGACGGCGGAGTGGTAGACGATGTAGACCACACGCTACACCACCGTGACTGCACCTCTTAGTGTTGCTTCTTGCCGGTGATGAAGACGACAGGATGCACCACTGTGGCCGTGTCTTGGCCATCGGGGAGCCGCCTCAAAACAGAAGGCGAGGAGGAGATCAGGCCAGGGATTCCACAAATGGAAGAAGTAGAGGAGGAAAGGGTTCGGACGCGCATACCGTAGCTTCTGTCGTTGCAGATCGATGCAACCCGCCTCAGTTCGACCATAACATCGTCGGAGACCAGCAACGTGGCGGATCTGAACAGACCGCGACCAGATCCAGCAGCCGCGCATGCGTGATGAACCTCGATGCGTGCGTCCTCTCAGCCGCACACGGCTCGTCGGAGACGCGACTGTCACCGGGCGGAGTCTTGGTGGTTGCGTTCTTGGCGACGTGCGCGGTGATGCGTCGGGGGAAGGTGAGAGGGCTATAGGTTGCCACTGAGTGGAGAGGAGAGGGCCTGATGCGGCGGTCGCCGGGCGGAGCCGCGCGGACGCCAGCCCGTGGACGCACGCGGCGACACGGCGGCGGAGGGGGAATTGGGGCGACGGGGGAGTGAGTGGAGGCGAGTGGAGCGAGTGGAGGGGAGTGGAGCGGAGGGATTGGATAATGTGGGCGGCGGGGTAGGTGGAGAGGCGGGGAGGTGGGCCGATGGGCGGGTAGGTGGAACGCCAAGCGCGGCCGCAGCGGGGGAGGTGGGCCATCGCGCGGCGGGGGGCTGGGCACGCAAAGGCTTCGTCCCGACTGGGCCGGCCCAAATTATTTTTCTTATTTATTTATTTTTCTTTCTTTTCTACTTCATCACCTTATTTCTCTTTTGAAAACATGAATGTTTCTGAAAATAGATAGCAAGTATGAAAAAGCGAATAAATTTTCCAAACACATTTTTTAATGAATTTTGAGAAGAAACTTTTAAACAAATAAAATTTTTGACAAATTTGAACAGTTTTTTGACCACAAACAGTTTTTGAATATTTAAAAAACATTCGAAAATGAGATCCATTTTTTTTAAAATGAATAATTTTGGAAGTGTGAACAGTTCTTTACAAGCACAAACATTTTTTGAATATTAAGAACAAACTTTGAAAATCGTAACCTTTTTAAAAAATCCATAATATTTTCATAAACGTGAACAATTTTTTAAGATGTGAACATTGTATATTTTTAAGATGTGAACAATTTTCATAATATTTTTAAGATGTCAATTTTTGAAAAGTCAGAACATTTATTGGTAAATCCATAAAAAAATTCTAAAAAGCAAATACATTTTTTCGAATTTGAGGAACAATTTTTGAAAATACCTAACATTTTTTTATAATATATATCAGTTTTCTTTAAAAAACAATAACACCTGCATAATTTGAAAAAAAAACATTATGAAATATCAAAAAATCAAGAACATTTATGTAAAAAGCAAAAATATTTTTCAAATATCATGAACATTTTTTGAAAACTATGAACATTGTTTTAGGAACATGGCGTATGACATTTAGTTAAACAACATATATTTCTAATAATATGAAATTGGTTTTCTTTTTTGCATACCAATAAGTTGTGTTACAAACATTTTTTAGTAGGAAATATAATATAAAATAAAATTGGTTTCTAATAATATTTATTTAAACAACATTTTTTGCATACGAATAAGTTGTGTCACATATAATTATAATAATATCAAATTGGTTTATTATATACTACATATAATAATATTATGCAGTAGGAAATATCATTTATATTTCATCATATATAATTCATCATGGTATACTTGTTATTAATGCTGGGATGATTTTTTTTGTAATTTTGTTTGTACCTCACAAAATGATATTAAACAAAAAAAATCCTAATTATTGATTTGTAAATAAACAAAATTCTATATATATAAACATGGTTCATCAAAATAATATTTTTTATGCTTGTTACATATATTAAGGTATCACAAAATAAATATAGATGAAACAAATAAACTTTATTAATGTTGGGTTGTTTGTTTTAGTTTTTGTTTATCAATTTTCCATATCCTTAAAATTGTTTAAAATTGTTTAAGCAATTTTAAACACCTACTAACTGATATTAACATTATAGATTGTTGTTTTCCCCGAATTGTTCTGCTTGTAAAATGATTTAACCAGCATTTTTTTTCTAATATAACCCAATGCTTTTCTTATTATCAGATAAAACAGTTGTTTTGTATTATATATTATATATAGTTTTATGATGTAGTAAAAAATATTAAATATATTTTAGCATAGATATAAATTGATGGATTCCGACATACGCACGGATGCAACGATGACAGACCGCACTGAAACACCGCGAGAAGAGGTGCATATAGCTAACCTTACTCTGTATCTATATTATATACGATAAAATAAATGGTGTATTTATATTTTTGTTTTTTCAGGATATAGTATACATGGATATGGACTCTGGAGATGCACGGAAAGAATCCGTTGAGGGTTCAGATGCAATGTCGCTGCAAGGGGCCGGAAATTCACAACATAATCACGTCAAAGAGGTTATATCTCATAATAAACCAAAAAAGGATGCTAATTTACATATTATCCCACAAGGTATTTTTTTATATTATTATCAACATTTTTTGTGATATTGTCTTTTGTATTCAAGTAATTTGGCTTTTATTGTTTACTAAGCTGGCTCACTTTTTTATGAATTTCATAGACTATGTTTGTACCCCTAGAGATATTACAGTCATCGAATCAATCAAGTCTGCCCCTAAGAATACCTAGTTTGTGGGCATTGTAGATGCCTGGTTAGCAACTGACGATTTGGAATGCCTTATTAAAAATGACATGTTCTTACATGACGGTGTAAGACCAATTGCACAATCTTTGTAATTAATTGATTATATATAATATCATAATGTATAAATATAATTTAAATATTGTTTGCAGGTGATAAATGCTTACATATATTGCATGCTTGCTCACGAGCATTTACAAGACAGTGCGGGTGAAAAGGTACACATTATTAGCATGTTTGTATCGGGCCAGATAAAAGAAGACGGGGAAAGAGACATAGACCCATCAAAATATCGTCGCATCGTACGTCATGTTAATAGTTATCTACAACAAGATATGCTTAGTTTTTGTCTCGTAATCCATGCATATAATTATGGATTGTTTTTATTTAGTTCATATGTTTAATGATTTATTAATAACTATATCTAACTGTGACTGTGACTTGTATCTTATTTACACCAGTTGTTCATTTCGATTAACATGCTGGGCTACCATTGGTATCTAGTAGTTGCCAACGCCAAAAAACGAGATATCCAAGTATGTCAAACGCAATGACCTTGCTACTATGGTAGCTATCTATTTCTTTTCTCATCTTAGCATTTATTTTGTTTGACTTCATCCTTAACATATCTCGTATATATATATAAAAGTTATTAGGGCTCGAGAAATGGCTGAAACTTGCGGAGCATAGTCCGGAGTTTATCAAAGGTCATAAATGGCTTGATCTCAATGTTACAAAATGGACAGTTGTAGAGCAAATTCAGGAGGCAATACAAACCGATGGGTAAGCACTTGTTTCAATAGTTTGTTTTTAGATTCATCTGTGTGATATTCTAAAGCATTATTTTATAATATTATAGCGTATCATGTGGATTGTTTATGCTAAATTATATGGAATACTGGACACCACATGGACTGTCAGACCAGTTTACGCAGGTATTTCAGTTTTATACATTATCTCATAATGTTTTGTCAAAATATCTTATAAATTGTTTTCATATTTTTTTTGTAGGAGGATATGAAACATTTTCGACAAAAATTAGAAATTATTTTGCTCGATTCAGAGCTTAATAAGTTAAAAGGATGTCCCATGTACCATCAACCTCTCAACGAAGAAACTTTAGCTAATTCTGATCTTGAGATCCTGGATAATCCATCTAACATGGTCGAAGAGAAATGTCCCGCCCCAATCACTATCATTCCCACGGACCAACGTGAAATACTTGCCGGCCTCAGCAACTACATCATGTCGATCAATGATGCTGGATGTTTGGAGTAAGTATCATGTATCAATATTTAATGTGCGGATGTATATTATTGTTCTTCTTACCATCCAAATTACAAGAAGGTATGGGTCCGGAGCTCCACACCCGATCCAATGAGCTTAAGTCTTAAGAAACTTCAGTGCATACTTAACATGGAGCAGCCCATGGACAATGATTGCTTCAACACCGCCGTGCATATGCTGGCATGTGACGAGGGAGTATTGTTCACAGACCCTCCTATACACTACATGGATCTACGATTTTGTGTAAGTTACCGTAACTCTTCATTCTAGGTGCCATTAGTATCAACATGTTGAAACAATATTTTTTTCTTTTACTTAGTCCATGCTGCTAGAGTCAACACGAAGTCAGAAGTTTTGTGAGAAGGAAACTATGCAGACGTTGGCAACATTATTTGATAGCTGGACTGGGATGGAGACCGACATCTCATCTTGCAATAAGGTAAATAAAATATTTTGACCATTGTTATCATGGTTTGTTTTCGTTTCTAATAGCTCCACTTGTAGATTTATCTTCCCTATGCATCCATCGATCGATACATCATGTACATCATCGACAAAGAGGCACGTCGTCTATATATTATGGATCCTATTCAACCATCACAATCGTTAGAGGATAAAAACTTGAGGCATTCACTGAAATTAAAAAGTTTTTCAAGGGATTTCAATGAAGCACTCGAAAAAAATCTGCCTGGGTGGAATTCTGATATATCTAAATGGCATCGTTTATTTCCGGCCGGTGTTCCAACGAGTATAGACGGGTAATGAATTCATAACAAGAATATTTTATTTTGTTATCATTTTATTATTTATAATATTAATTGAAAGTTTTCCAGGAATGTGTCTCGCTATTTTGTTTTTCATTTTATGCTCTGGTGAACGGTAAAGAATTGGTCAAGCCGGTTTGCGCGGTGAGTATTGTGGGTTACATGGTTTAAGACCTTCTCCGTGAATTTTTGATACTAACTACATTTATTTTTTCAGCAGGATGGGTATGAATTGAGAAAGCATTTTTTATTATACTTGCTAAAACATCGCGGGAATGAAGCTAGAGGAAACTTTCCTAATATTGTCAAAGAATTTCTTAAATGCATCATCTAGATATTAATGTTTTTGTAATAGATGTTAAGTTGTAACATCACTCAGCTTGTGACATTGCAATAATGGACTTCAGTTTGTGTTATATTGTTTGTATGTGTGGATTTTAACATGTAACTCTGGTAAAATATTTCAAGAGCCCGTGGCAACGCACGGGCACTCTACTAGTATCTGTATGTGCCTCAGAAACAATTGTCACCAGCGAACGAAACGGTTTTAGTACCACCTCACGTATATGTTTTAAACTCAAATTGAAAACGCAAAATTACGGAAAAAAGTGTATTGTGACGGTGAACCAAAGGAGTCAATCCGTGCTTTATTATTAGGGAAAGGGAAAGACTACTAAATGTGCCAGTGCATTGCCACGGGTGATACACTAATTAGATTATCCCGATCGAGCTCAAACTTGTAGTTAGAAATGCGGGACTGGTGTAGACTGCAGTAACATCTACTAAAGTCGACCATTACTCCAAGATCAAAATGTGACAATCATAATATAAGTTTGCTTCATGAAAAAATTGAAACATATTTGCTTGTACTCTACTGATAGATATACTCGTTCATAAGATAGCCAACATGTATTTTGACAAACGAATGTGTATTTTTATCTACTTTTTTGTGACCTGAATGTCCATTGAGGCAGGTAGGCAGAGGCATATAGGGGCTTTGTAGCGTTGGCCTGATGTAATGTATAGTGGTGCCAACTATCATTCTCCTGGGAAAGAAGATGTGTTCATCAGAGCCTAGACTCGTCTTTTCCCCAACTCTGTAGCCAATTCAGGTTGGAAAATTCGTGAACAGTTCTTCAATCATCATCTGCATCAGTTTCTCCATTGCTTACATCTTTATGTACATACTGACATGGAGTAACTCTCATGGTAGCAAGAAAATTTAATTTCCACTAGCGTGCAAACAAACTATTAACACAACCAGAGCAAAGAAGATCACAGAGATGAAAAAATTATCATCATTATACTACTCCCTCCGTTCGTAAATATTTGTCTTTTTAAGATTTCAAATGGACTACCACATATGGATGTATATAGACATATTTTAGAGTGTAGATTCATCCATTTTGCTCCGTATGTAGTTAATTGTTGAAATCTCTAGAAAGACAAATATTTAGGAATGGACGGAGTACAAAATAGGATGGGTGAAAATAAAATGTTCTATCCTTAAAAATTGAGGTGCATTAGTAAGAAAACTGAAACTTCTTACCCTGTTGCTTGCACAAGTAGCAGGCTTTCCTGGGTTTGAAACACTCCACGAAATCAATGGGTAAATTGTGGCAGCTGCTATGTTCTGCTGATTGTGCAGAAGTACGAAGTAGTTAAGACATTGACATAGAGACGGATTGCATCACAAATTCGACAGCCAACAACGACAAGAGCACATCTCTGAAGAAAAAACAAATCCACGATATGATCTCTACTCTCTCCAGGCTGCAGAGGTGACGACGCGGGGTTCATCTCCTTCGTGCACGTCCACCGGCGGGCGGCATGTCTTGTCGAGCCGGCCCGGTGCTCTGGCAAGGCTATTTTTTGCTGTAGCAGGTCGCTACGCACACCTGGACGCTTGCTTCATGCCCCTGTATTGCTTCTCAACATAGTATACTCGCCGCCTTCTCACTGTCCCCGTTCGCACCCAGCACACACACACCAGCCACCAATTAACACACACACACACAAACACACAGACACCAGCACAAGAAGCCACACACCGCATACTGTACACACCCAGGACATCTTCCACCCACTCTGAATTGACTATGTAGCAGCACAGAAAACAATTTTGTTGTCAAATTTCGACAGTTGAAATCCACAATGGGATGTGCTAAAGAGTTTTCTTTGGCCAGGCATCTGAATGCCTTATGGACAACAAAAGTTTACCAAGTTCTTAGTTCTAATAATATATGTCAAAATAGACAAAAATTGGTCGCATTGCACTATTGGTATTTCATTCATCTATAAGTGAAATAAGCTTTCTAAAAAACTGAATCAACATAATGGAACTCGGTTCAAACTGTCAGTCATAGTTAGGATTGATATACTCAACACAAAACACATGTGAGACATACAACATCAAAATGGTGTAACAGTTCTCTACCGCAATTAATGCACATCTGAAAAGATTGGCACTTTGAAAAACTTCATTGCCTCCCTAGGATGGTAATAGCACGAACCTCGACACATTGCCTCCCTAGGATGTTACATCAAAATGGTGTAACAGTTCTCTATCGCTTTCAAGATCTGTAAGCGAGTCGATGGTTCAAGCTCCTTGTACATTTCAATTTCTGCTCTGCGCCAGATCGAAAAATTAGAAAAGCTATGAAGATAAGACTGAATCAGAATATCTGATCAAGCAATTCTTATGTACAGGACTAACCCATGTGATGCAACTATTGGTACATCACCTTCTGCAACCTATAGTTTGCCTCTCTGTTAGTTTATCAATTGAATGGAATATCAATACTGGCATTAAATTGTTTGCAACATAGGGTATCGGTAATATATATATATATAATATATACCCAATGCCACCAATCCCTTAGTTTTCTACATAGGACGGTTACCCAGGTTCTGCGCCCCATCGCCATGCAGGTTATTGGGGGAATTGACTGCACATGTGATTAACAATCATGAGAATCCAAGGAAGAAGTCCGCATCGCTTGTCTGACTGCTTGAACATAAAAGATAAATGAAAAGCAGAAGAGCATAACAGGCACTCAATATGCTAACCAATCCTAGAGATGCTGGCTGAACAACATGTATTGCCTAAACAGAGTATGTGATCAAATACATATATACTCTAGTAAATCAATGAATGAAGTACGTTCCAGCGATGAAATAGCAGGCATCAGCCATGCTGCTACTATACCATTTGCTCAAATAGTTAATGCAAGAAAACTAAGATTAGCAGTAAATTCCTAGATGCCTAAGTGAAGAAGTAAACCCAGTATGCCGATCTGCCGGCAGCTGGGGCGGGGGGTATGATGGTAGAAAAGGGACACGCATGCGGAGGAAGTTGAGGATGGAACCGAGGTCCAACATACAGCGGAGCCACCACCGTGCCAGCTTCACAGGCGCTTTGGCCCCGACACAAGCGGTGTCACCACACGGCATTGTGGCGCCTCGTCCGCGGCGGCACCTGCTGCAGCTCGGCGACGTGGCCGTTCTACCGGCTAGAACAGAAAACAATTTTGCTGTCAAATTTGATCAAACACTTTGCATGCCTTGAAATAGGAATATTATGGTAGGGGGAGTGGGATCCAGGGGAGCGGCGGGCAGGGGGGCATACCGTGCGGCAAGTAGG
>NC_041386.1:726272032-726276104 GCF_002162155.2 Triticum dicoccoides
GGGATGGATATTGACGAGCAGCTCATCCGTGCTCCCCGCATGGCCGATAAGCAGCAGCGGCTGGGTATCGGGCGAGATGCGCCGGATCCCGCCGATCCTGTCCGGATTTGGTGACCGCGGACCGAGGACGGGCACTGCAGATTGGAGGGACGGCGGCGGAGGGATTGGGGCGCGGCGGCCGATGAAACCCTCGTGCGGGGCAGCAATTTAATCGAGAGTCATCGACGGGGAAGTCAGTTCAGGGTACAAACCGCTTGTTCTCCACTTACATCTGGCTACGGTGGACTGCGGGTTGATTCCTAAAAGCCACAGGGACCTTTGCATAAAAAAGATGTGGCGTTGAACACGACAAACTCAACCCATGCTTTATTACTACTAGTACAAATGCCCGTGCATTGCAACGGGCTAAATTATCATAAAACCTCCTCCATGAGACAGTACGCGACATTTCTTATATCCAATTCCGACAAAGATTGATAATAAGTTAGAATGTTATCGCTTTTCGGAGTATGACACATGGAGGTAAAGAAGCCACTCTAACATCTTTCATCTGATGAAAGAGTAGTGGTGCATGGAATGGAAAACACAAATATTTATTTATTTTAAAATAACTAAAGAATTTTGAAATATTTAATCTTTTTATTATAATTGAAGCGAAACGCTTGCCTTCTACCTACCGATTTACAAGTGAGCGTCTGCCGCCTCCGTTATCAAATTGGTTCTCCATACAATGATCTCAAGCCAACCTCCACTGTACTTTATATTCTTGCAACTTAACTCATGTTTCAGAATGCAAGACCGCAGCTAGGCCGTCGTTGCAAACCGGTCGGGAAGCTAGATCCTGTAGTAGCTGGGATAGGAGAGGGCGACTACAGCTGGATCCCGCATCAACGTCGTCGCAGGCCTATCAGGACGACCGAATGCTACCCCCCCTGGGGTGGTGGCGATGACGAGGTCTCTGCCGGCGGTGGCCTCCTCGACTAAAATAGGGATGGACACAGAAACAACTGCTGCCATGGCCAACATCCACCACCAAATTTCGCCGCCGGTCATCAACCTCAACCTCGCCGCCGCGTGCATCGCCTCTGGTTGACATTCGTTAGCATCGCGCCCCCGCGCGGAAATCCGCTTGAACCACCTCAGCCTTCGTGTGTGCAGCAGAATTCGCATGTGCCCGCCAGGACGTGCGGTCACACACCAACGAGTTTCTGCAACACCGGCGGAGTTGCAAATTCGAACTTAAAAAAAATATATCGGGCGCCAATCCAGCAAGTTTGCATAGATTCGAAGGTTTTACCGGTCCGTGAAGATCAACTAACACTTCAGTCAGATGGAGACTTTTACCTATCCGTGAATATCCAAACTGCACCTTTTATTAAATATAAGAAGGAAAAACAATTACCCTGTGGACACTAGCTAGCTAACACGTGGGGTGGTCGACTGATAACATGCGTTCTCTCAAGACGTTTCTCGCTTGGTCAGTTATTTGTTCCGCGAGTTACCTACACTTCATCAAGTCATTCCCCAGCCCGATACCACCACACGACCACTTCGATCGTCCGGGCCGTCGCTATGCTGGCGCCGCCCGGAGGATCCCCGCTCCCAAGAGAAGCTCCACCACCGCGGAGACACCCCGTCCCCCACCCCAAAGCTCCACCACCACCATGCCGCCGAGATCCCCACGCTCCACTACCGGTCATGTCGGTCATCCCATCCTCGTTTTGCCGTGCGGTCCAGCCATCGTCTGGAACTCTGGATCCCACCCACCGTCGCTGGCAACCACCACGACACAGCAGGCTGGTCGCCCCGCGTCGTCCCCCCGTTTGTCGTGCGGTCCATAGCCTTCGCTTGGATGCTCGACACCCGCCTTAGCAGGCGACCACCACACAGCAGGCCGGCCGCCCCGTGCCGTCCCCTTATTTTCCTCTCAACCTTGTTCCTCTGTGTGTCTCTCTTTTTCTTACGCCGCTCGCCCATGGGCGTCGTTGGCTCTGCTATTGATTAGTTTCTTCGTTCTGTTACCCTCTGCACTTGTTGATTTCTGATGCGGGTCTTGTTGATTTCCGGGGCTTGTTGATTTCTGATGAGGCAAAGTTGCCTATGTATATAAATTGATTAGATTGGATGCAAAGTGGTGAGGTGGGACCAAATCACCACAGAGGATAATAAATTGATTAGATTGGATGCAAAGTGGCGAGGTGAGACTAAATCACCACAGAGGAGATTGAGAAGGTTGCATCAAACGCCCAACCACCGCTGCCTAGAGCCGCCGCTCCTACCTCTGTCCACCGGGCACCGAGCCGCTTCCGCCGGGGCCGCTGCTGGCCGGGGCCTTGCCCCGCTCTGCCATCCCTTGCGCTAGGCGCTGAGGCCGCCGATGCCTCATGTGTCGTGTGTGCCGGCAGTGGGAAGCCCAGTCGTGGCCATTGCAAAACGTGGCTGGTGGCCCATTAGAGAAATCTTAGCGACGCGGGCCAAGGCAGAGGTCCAGCTGAGCAACCTACGATCAACAACGTACAGAAAACGAACCAGGTCAGACAGACGGACAAACATGCTATTAGTACCACCTCGTTTATATTATGATTTTGTCCATAAAAATTGTAAAAGCGTATTTTGATAGAGAAGAAAGCGTATAGTGACGGTGAACCCGACAAAGTCAATCGGTGCTTTATTTTTAGAGAGAGGTTAGGGAAAGATTAGGGAAATATATAGATGGGCATTTTTCAGGTTTTTCTCATTTTGTTCTTTCACCTTTTTTCTTTATTTTATTCTTTCATTTTTTGTTGTTTTCCATCATTTTTTATTTCTTTTTCAGTTTTCATTAGGTTCTCCATTTCTTCTTAGGTCTTGTTTCTTTTTTTCTCCTTCTCATCGGTTACTGAGTTCTTTGCTTTTTACCGAGTGTCTACCACAAAGGGCCCGGCAAACAAATAACACTCGGTTTATTTCATGCATGCCGAGAACCTTTTCTATGGCACCCGGCAAACAAGTGTGAGGTGGAAAAAGAAAACTTACCTACTTTTCCCCTAGCTTTATCGAGAACCCTCCCTCCCTAACTTTATCCGCTCTCACTCAGAAGGAAAAAAAACTTACCTACTCTTCCCCGCCGCCGCTCTACACTCACCCAGCGGCTGGCCAACCCTCTCCTTCCCTCTTACCGAACCAGAGTGCACCACTGCGACCCGAAGCCTCCTCAACCACCGCACGCAGAGTGGCAGTGGCACCGTGCGGGAAAAAGAGAGGGGTCGGTCGGCCTAAATATGTGGTGAGCTCCCTGTCCCACCTTGGAGCGGCCCTGCCTCGTGTGTGCCCGCTTACGGCGACGATGATGGGAGCGGCGTAGATTAGTTGAGCTACAATTAAAGATGGCATTGCTAATTGTATGATATTCCCTCCATCCGGTGAAAAGTGTATATATAGAAAATTTAGGATAAACCATAAAGTGAAGTAAAAAATGCATTGGAATGATGCAAGCCACCATCTCTGTCCTCAGTAATTACCCAACCCTCAATGAGCTAAGTGCATGTCGAAACTAAGGAGACCATGTGTAGTATGTTATTGGTTTTGATTACCGAGTGATGAGAGAGAAACATTCTTTTCCACTTTAAAGTGCATTGAAAAGATAGAAGTACACTCTTTTGTGAATAAACATTAAAGCCAAACGTACACTGTTCACTGGACGGACGTAGTAGGCCATAGAAATGCACGAGTGTGAACTGATGATTGCAATGCTATTAATGTACCGATGGGTGACCAACTACAACTTGTTTTTGTCTAGCCCCAATTACACAAATGGGAGGTGACCAATTACAACTTGTTTTTGTCTAGCCCCAATTACACAAATGGGAAAACGTGGATCAAACCCCATGCATTCCGGTTTGTGAGGGTCATTTGTCCCGGTTCCTAAAGCCCTATACCTTTAGTCCCGGTTCGCCCAGGAATCGAGACAGATAGGGCTCCACGTGCCTGCTGCCGCTTGCCTAGGCAGGGGGACCCTTTGTCCCGGTTGGTGCCACCAACTGGGACCAAAAGGCTTCCACACGTCAACAGTTTAGGGGCAGGGTTTTTTGTT
>NC_041386.1:726276467-726339526 GCF_002162155.2 Triticum dicoccoides
TCTCTCTTATTTCCGTACTTGGTCGACGCTACGTATAGAGAGGACTCGACACGCTAGCTAGCTAGTAAGCAAATGAAGAAAACCATTAAGTACAGAAGATCGTCATGAACATATACACAGAGAGAAGTGATCGACCTCTCCTTCTCCGATAGATTGGTCGAACAATAAGTTTTCGTATATCTATCCGACGCTACTGGCTACATATATATATATATATATACAATATAAGATCTCTTGCGTCCCCTAACATCTGAACTCAACTTCCAAATGGTATTCTCCATGTTTGTCGATAACGTGGTCAAGAAAGAATCCCGCCAATTCCTCTTGAATTGCTCGTATGCGATCTTGTGGTAGGAGTTAATACGCATCTGCCACATCTAATTTCAAGAAGGGGGTCAATAAATATATATAAATGAAACTGAACACAAACAATGGTAATAAAATAGAATTGTGAATATTATTGCTTACGAACTTCATATTGTTGTTTAGAGTAACCCCGCTCACAGGTGGTTTGGTGGATGAACTCGCAAATGTAGTATCCACAGAAATCATTCCCGCGTTCCTGCCACAACCACATTACAAGAAATAGAGGTCAATCAAACTGATAAGCAAGCATGCTAAATGGTATTGCTGAAACTAGCTAGAATCAATGGGAGATGCGCGGAACTAGCTAGTAGCTAGTACGTACTTTCGGGTGGTTAAGTCGCAGTTGCGCCAGCAGTCCCGGAGCTTGTGCGATGAACTTTTTCCAAACCCTGCAAGACAAAGAAAACAATTACTTGATATCAGGAAATGAACAAAGTTGCCGATATGGTGCGATAATGATCGATTGAACTTACTTGTCGAGCATTTTAGTCACGGTCGCATACTCCTCCGGATCTTTTCGTTTGGAGTCTATGACGGTTACCAGTCCCTGCTCAAGCTTAATCTCTAGCAGAATAAAGTGGAAGCTGCTGAGGCATGCATAACTCATCAATTACATTACTATAACCTCGAGTAACAAGGGAAACCGAATATGCACAAGACAGTAACACTCACTTGTATTCGTTTGGAAAGACTGAGCCAGGATATCATCTTGAGATTTACGAAGTCACCATAAGCGCCTCGTCATCGACGAGAACGTCTCCTCCCACTGAATGCGCATCGCTGGAAATCCTGAAATAAATTCAAGAATAAATGTGAGCACCAGGATTTGAACCCTGGTGGGCTGGGGATACCACAGTCCCTCTAACCATCCAACCACAGGTTGGTTCGCGCATCATACTTTTTTTACATCGTAATACGATTCTGATTGTACCTGTGGTACTAAATGTTTTCCTAAAATTCCTTAAAACAATTTTTCGTAACTCGCCTTGGCCTAGCCCATCGATTGACCTCGCTGCAGATGGCCCGACTGAAGAGGCGACCCAAACAACCGATGCAGCATTGCAAGGGACGCAAAAATAATGCTTACGTGGGGGATCGAACTCCCAACGTGAGTTCAACTGCCATGCCGCCGGCCCCCGCCTCGCTATCGCGCCGCCGGAACCGCATGACCCCTCCCAAGCTCATCTCCACCTCCAGTGCGCCGGCACCCCCTTCCATGCTGATTCGTGCCGGCGGACCCCGCCTCGCCGTTGCACGGCCGGAACCCTCCTCGCCGTCGCGCCGCCGGAACGGATGCAGCGGCAGCGCGCGCAGAGGTTGGCGGGGGTGGGGAAGACAGCGCAGGCCGCGGCGCTCTTCTGCTTGATGCTCCTCCTCGCTGTAGAACAAAGTATTTTGGGGACTGCACAACACCCCTAACCCGGGGTGGGGCTATCTCATTATATAGAGGTACCCAAGGGGTACAATACAGATATACAGAGGCTACGTATATACAGTCTAATACCCTCCCTCAATCTTAACTATGTCCTGAAGTACAAAGCAAGTTAAGATTGCGCCTACAGCCTACAAACTGTGGTTGTGGTAGAGGCTTCGTGAAAATGTCAGCAAGTTGATCCTTTGATGAGATGAACTTGATACAGAGTAGCTTATGTGCAACACGTTCCCGAACAAAGTGATAATCCACCTCAATGTGTTTTGTCCTTGCATGGAACACTGGATTAGAAGAAAGATATGTAGCACCAATGTTGTCACACCACAGGACCGGAGGACGAGCTTGAGGAACACGCAATTCTCTCAACAGAGACTGTACCATATGATCTCAGCAGTTGCATCAGCAACAGCTTTGTATTCAGCCTCAGTACTACTGGGAGACACAGTTGCCTGCTTGCGAGCATTCCAGGCACGAGGAGCCTGTTTGAGTCCATACAACGCCTTAACCAAACGACAGAGATGGTGAGGTCGTGTCGGATCAACAAAACCTGGCGGCTGACGCATATAAACCTCCTCCTCCAGAATGCCATGGAGAAAAGCGTTCTGCACATCAAGCTGACGAAGGAACCATCCACGAGTAACCGCAAGAGATAGTAGTAACCGAATGGTAGTAGGCTTGATGACTGGACTGAACGAGTCTTCATAATCAAGACCATACCTTTGCTTGAAGCCCTTGGCGACTAACCGTGCCTTGTAACGTTCAATGGAGCCATCAGCATGTCGCTTGACTTTGAAAACCCACTTGGAATCAATGATGTTGACGCCGGACTTTGGAGGAACAAGGCGCCAAGTATCATTCTGTTGGAGGGCATGAAACTCTTGTTCCATTGCAGCACGCCAATGAGGAATACTCAACGCAGCCTGAAAGTGACAAGGTTCTGTAGTAGGATCGCTAGCAGTGTGAGCCATGCACGCAGCAAGCCACGCAACTGTGCCATCCGTCCACTCCTTCGGGCGAAAAACACTGGACTGGCTCCGTGTGCGCGGCCGAAGAGTGACAGCAGAATCTGCCGGCAAAGATGGTGCAGCAGAGGACTTGGACGAGACCGGAGCCGAGTCCGGCGAGTCGGGCTCATCAGTGGTCGAAGCAGGCGACGAGGCCGCCGGGCTAGCAGCAACCGCAGCCGGCCCAGGAGACGCACCCGCCAGTGGCCCGGGCGAGACGCGCAGGGCTGGTGATGCCCGCGAGCTAGGCGAGCCGGGCGAGACAGCCGCTGGTGTGGACGGGGCCCGCGAGCCGGGCGAGGCGGCCACTGGTGTGGACGGGGCCCGCGCGCCGGGCGAGGCAGCCACTGGTGTGGGCGGGTCCAGCAGGGAGCCAGACGGACCCGGCACCCGAGAGGCAGTCGGGGTGGCTGCCTCAGGCGACAGGAGAATGGGTTGGCGGGCGCCGCCCATCATGCATGGCGCATGCACGTCCCCACCAGGAGAATCATCCGCGACTTGTTCATCAAGCAGCTCGAGCCGAGCACCGCGTCCAATACCTGCAGCATGATTAGGGAGCAATGCAGGGGCATATGCAACATCCACAAACTGATCAGGCGTAGGTGTAGACACGAGCATTTGTGGTGTGGAAGTGGAAGTGGTAAGGTCAGTCGGAAGGGCACGAAAAGGAAATACATTTTCGTCAAACACGACGTCACGAGAGATGTAGACGCGGTTGGTAGGAACATGTAAGCACTTGTACCCTTTGTGAAGAGAACTGTACCCGAGGAAAACACACTTCTTAGACCTAAACTCTAGCTTGCGCTTGTTGTATGGACGGAGTTGAGGCCAACATGCACACCCAAACACTTTGAAGAAAGTATAGTCCGGAATCTCATTAAGCAGGAGCTCAAGCGGGGTTTGCATTTTCAGGAGCCTCGAGGGAAGCCTGTTTATAAGAAAACAAGCTATAGAGAAAGCATCACTCCAGAACCGAAACGGGACAGATGCATGAGCTAGCAAGGTTAAGCCAGTTTCAACAAGATGACGATGCTTACGCTCGGCAGCACCATTCTGCTGATGTGTGTGGGGGCATGACACGCGGTGCGAAATCTCAAGCTTGTTAAAAAATGAGTTGAGGTTGTGGTATTCACCCCCCAGTCTGATTGGACATGGATGATTTTCTGCTTAAGAAGACGCTCAACGTGTGCTTGAGACTGAATGAAGACATCAAACACATCAGACTTACGCTTAATAAGATATAACCAAGTGAAACGGCTGTAAGCATCAATGAAACTGACATAATAATTGTGACCACTAACAGACGTTTGGGCATGGCCCCATACATCAGAAAACACAAGCTCAAGAGGGTGTTGCACAACCCGACTAGACTCTGAAAACGCAAGCTGATGACTCTTGCCCTGCTGACAGGCATCACAAATAGTTTCAGCAGTTTTATTGGACACAACTGGTAGATCATGACGATGCAAAACATGTCGAACTATGGGAGCCGCCGGGTGACCAAGGCGCGCATGCCAGTGTGTAGGCGACACACGAACACCACTGAACACCTGAGGAGAAGACGACGTGGAAGATGAGCGCGGCGCATCAAGTGCATACAGGCCATGGCGAAAACGACCGCTAAGCAGAACAACCCTCGTGTCCCGATCCTTGATAAAGAAACGAAAAGGGTGAAACTCAGCAAGGACATTATTATCACGAGTAAGTTGAGGAATGGACAACAAACTACGTGTAGCAGAAGGAACACGGAGGACATTAGATAGATGCAATGTGCGAAAGTTGTGTGCAAGGAGAGAAGCCTGACCAACATGGGAGATACGCATACCTGCTCCACTAGCGGTGTGCACCTGATCATGACCGCGATATGGCTCCTAAATAGAGAGCTTACCCATGTCACCGGTGAGGTGGTTGGTAACTCCAGTGTCCATGTACCATGCAGGATCAACGGAGTATGACGGAGTACGACCATGATCCTGACTCGTCACGGCAGCGGCGGCGGCGGCCTGCTTGTCGTTCCCCTTGCCGTTGTTGCCGAGGCCCAGAAAGTCCTGCTTGTAGCGATGATGACAGCGAGAAGCAATGTGGCGCTCCAAGCCACACAACTGGCAGGCCTGTTGGGCACCACAAGAAGAACAGCATGCCACTGGCCGGTTACCACCTGTGATGGTCGGAGCGCTGCCCCTCGAGGCTGGTGATGAAGGCAACGCCGGTCTGCCTCCTGACGATGATGACCGCTGAGGCTTGCCGCGAGTTGCGGCATTGGCGGAGGCGAAACTGGGGGAGGCTCGGCGCACCTTAATGCGTTGCTCACGGCCAAGCAGACGGGCATAGAGCTCACGAGGTGGAAGCGGGTCATCACGACCATGAACGTTCTCGATGAGATTGTCATAATCATCATCAAGCCCATTCAGTACGAAGGTGGTGAACTCCTCATCCTGCAGCGACTGGCCGACTGAGGCCAACGTGTCGGCGAGACCCCGCATCTTGTTGAAGTAGTCGGTGATGCTGAGGTCGCCAAGCTTCGTCTCACCCAACTTGGTGCGTATAGAGTGAGCACGCGCCTGAGACTGAGAGACAAAGCTGGTGTGAAGCGCCGCGCACGCCTCCCGGGACGTAGCGGCGAAGATGACCATCGACGAGACGCTCGGGGTGAGCAAGGACTGGATGGCGGAGAGGATGGCCTGATCCTGAGCCACCCAGGTGTGGTATGCCGGGTGGTGGGGGTGGACACGGTATGGACCCGTCAACATATCCCTCCAAGTAGCGGCTCCGCAGAAGAGGCAACACCTGGGCACGCCAGGACAAGTAATTATCCGGCGCAAGTTTTACCGGTAGCAGATGTTAAAAGTAGAACGGCGACGGCGCGGCGACCGGGTCAGCATGAGCAGCAGGCACCGAATACAGTGCGGGGAACCTGGGAGGACCAGCAGCAGAGGCGCCGTAATCCGACGCGGCATGAGCCCCATAGGGCGAGACGACCGCGGCCCCGGGAGGCTGCTGCTGTGGCGCCGCCGCAGCCCCGTAGGATGGCTGCAGCGAGGCAGCCGCACCCCCTGCATAGGAGACCGAGGCCCCATGCGGTGCGGGGTAGGCCGCGTAGGGTTGCAGGGGAGGCGACGGTGACGGCCCGTAGGAGTGGCTCGGTGGCGCCGCCTGGGGTTGAGGCGGAGGCGGCGCACCACACGCCGGCCATGAAGACGGCGGCAGCGGCGGAGCACCCGGGGCCATCGGGGGAGCGCCATACAGGTGATGGCCGTAGGGCGAGGGCGCGACAACGCCGTAGGATGGCGGCGCGGCGACGCCGTAGAACGGTGGTGGTGCAGCGGCGTAGGACGGCGGCGCGGCAGCGTCGGCCGCGATCGGGGCTAGGTCACCCGAGGGCTCGCCATGCGGGCAAGATCCGATCGGGGACCCAGGCGGCGGCAGGGCCCCATAGGCCGCCGTGAGAGGCCTGGAGGCAAGGAACGGCGACGTAGGGGCGAGAACCGGCGCGACGGCGGCCGCGGCGACGGAGGTCGGCGCGACGGCGGCGGCGGCGGGAGCAGCGGAAGACATTGTAACCTAATCTAATACCATGTAGAAAGTATTTTGGGGACTGCACGCGGGGTGTGGCTATCTCATTATATAGAGGTATCGAAGGGGTACAATACAATGTTACAATACAGATATACAGAGGCTACGTATATACAGTCTAACACTCGCGCTCAGAGTCGACGGCGGCACCGACTCCTCCTGGTGGTACGTCCTGTAAACCCTAGCTCCCCACGCGCCCCTGGTTCGCTGCCGCGTCGATCTGATTGGGCTGGTTGGCGTGGACGTGGGGGGCGAGCTATACTATGTTTCCCCGGGATGCATATGCAGTCTAGAGGATCGAGCTATGCAGATTCATGTGTTCGCTCCGTGGCCGACTTCCTGTGTCCGCTCGATTCGTGTGGTGAACTGATCTGTTCTGGGGCAAATCAGCAAATTACTCTGGTTATGAATGACTTAGTGACAGTTAATAAGATGGGCCATTGTTCAGGTGCCACTGAAGATTCGCATGGTCTGGACCGTTCGGGTGCCACTGAAGATTCGCATCTTCATGTGGCAATGGATCCGTGGTATGCTTCCGTCTGGTGTGGAGGTCCGCAAGCGCAATGGCCCAGGCACCGGTATCTGCCCGCTCTGTGGTGTCCCGGAGGACTCAAACCACATCTTCTTCTCCTGCATCTCCGCACAATTCCTCTGGAGCTGCTTTCGCGAGGTGGTCGGAGGGAGTTGGTGCCACACCAACTTCCCGGACCTTTTTGCTGAACTCCAACTGTCCCCCGTATCCTCTCGCCACATTAGGTGGCTGGAAGTTGGGGTGCTTGCTTGGACGTTGTGGACCGTTCGCAATAAACTTGTGATCCAGCGCGCTCCCCTTCGTCGCCCTACTGACGCTCTCTACAAATTCTCGGGTTTCTTGCAGCTTTGGCGGCCGCTTAGTCGCCCCACGGACTGTGACGCCATCTCCGCCTTCATCGCCGACTTCCGATCGATGGCCGTCCGCCTCTCTCCGCCGACGCCGCCGCCACCGCCGGAGCCCGATTAGCCACCTTGTGTTGGGTGCGCTGTGCTGTTGTTGTTCTCTTCTTTTTTGGGCTTGTTGAGCTGTGCCCTCAGCAGAACCTTTGTACTTTTCCTTGAGACTCGTGTGTATTGGTGTGGACCTATGTGGTATGTATGCTCTGTGGCGGTTGCTTTATTTATAAAGCGGGGCATAAGCCTTTTTCGGCAATAAGATGGGCCAATTTAGGTTTAGTTTAGGTTTGTGCCACCCCGTGTTTTAGGTTGGAATTTAGCTCATGCTACCCAGTGTTAGTGGCTTTTGATTGTAGCTTTCCTGCTGCATTTCGTAATTTTGATATCTTGTTAATTCACAATGGCTGTGTTTCTTGGAAGTTTGGAGCTCTTATGAGCATAATATAATTGTATGTATTGTATATTGCTGGTTTGTGTGCACGGTGACAAAGCTCATATCAATTGTTAATTACCTTCTTACTTCGATTTCCTTGTCATTCTGTTGTTGCAGCGCCCTCACCTTTGAGCTGCTTCTTTGCATAGGTACATTCTGAAGTTGCTAGATGAATGAAGCTTTGTCAAATCATATCTAATGGTTTGGTGTTATTGCTATACCTACCCTATTTTGTGACCCCCCACCTTCTCTTTCCTTTGTTTTTGCACAGTTAGAAATCATCCAGCTGTTGATATGAAGATCGTTTCCTTCCTCAACTGACTTTTGAAGTGATTATTCTTGTTGACAATTTTAGGTAAAATATTTTTTCCTTTTTGATGCCGACATAGTAGTACTGTACTTTCCATTTTATACACATATGCAGATGCAATGCTATGCATGCATTCAAGTGGATTTACTGGTTTACTTGCTTACATTATCTGTAAAAAGGTTTGGCTGAAATTATTCTACCTTCTACAGTTAGATTGTTGATTCTTCTCTTGACTAGGTAACCAGCACAGTTGAAAGTTTTCATGATATATGTTAGTGCTTCCTGCTCATTATTCTTCGTCGGCCCCGCTCATAGATCGCCGCGGTCTTAATCGATTCGGAGACCACAGAGCCCCTGCTGCGACCCAGGCCTGCTTTGTTGGCGCCGCCTCCTCGCAGCACCGCTTCTTCTTCTACCTCGAGATGCCTCGCACAACTCTGTTGAGGTTTCTCTCTTCTCTTCTCTCAAACACACAACAACACACGCGCACACAGACACACTTCACCAAGGAGAAAGCTAGCTTTGCCTTGTCTTCCTCGGTGAAATACACAGGTGCTACATTTTCTTCTGCTCAGCCCTCACGACTTCTTTCTCATTTCTCATTGTGACTTATATATACATAGCTGACCTCCACGCACCACTCAGGCGCCACATCCGGCCACTAACATCACGTCCTACATGCACTTACCCACTAGCTAACATGCATGGCTCACGTCCACCACTTGCGCCGTGACTTGGCCTCAATCGTAGACTGCATGCGGCTAACAAACTCATATGCAACTAACTAGCACGGGCTACTTGCACGGCCATGCTCAGCAGCCTCCTCAAGGGCCACGGACTCAACCGAACTTGCCGGATCACCCGACTCCTCCTGGTCTTGTGGCCCGTCCCCCTCCAGCTTCATCGCGTCTTGCCGCTTCACACGGCGTTGCCGCATCACACGGCACCATCCACATCTCGTCGTGCTCGCCGCATCGCACGGCTGCCTGACATCTCGTCTCCTTCACGCGTACAGCTGAAGCTTCACCAGACCCTAGACTAAACTACATGCAATATTCAACATGCAGATACCTAATGACATGATTAGTGCTAACATGCTTGGCAACGGCTGGATGGATATGAGCTCTACCAGGCATAGATCTTGTGCTCCTTCACTGCACCCTGGCTACAGCCCATGCCGATTGGCCACCGGCTGAAAGGGGATACGCGGATGTCCTGGTCCTGCTCCTCCCGACCAAGCTTGATGTGGCGCAGGGCAGCGGCCTGAGAGCCTGGTGTGTATGCCTGCTGACGGGGCTCGGGGTGGCTGTGGCTGAACATCACATCTCCTCCTCTCGTCCTCATGCTCTCTGCTCTGTGTGATCTTGTCTCTCTGATTCTTCTTTGGGCACATGTGCAGGTGGTGTTTGAGGCAGGAGTGGTGATTAGCAACGGCCAATGTACTCCGTCCACATCCTATTTGATGTTATGTTATGACAAATTGATAATTTTTAGATCAAACTCTTGCCGCTATTTAGATAATCAGAATGAAGAAGCAAGTGTATCTGATGTTGGATCTGCACCTAAATCAAGTGTACATGATGTTCCAAGCTGTCTGCGTTGATGGCCGAAGAGTAGGCGGATTATCCAGAACAATGCGATCTGAATTGAAGCCAATCCGATCAAGGTGAAACGGAAGTTGATAGATTATTCCGGCGACAATATGTTGCCAATCTGATTGGGTGATATATATATCAAGCGGAAATCTCTTTTGTGTGACTCTGCCTGTATGTTGTCAAGTTGTAAATAGCCTGGTTTTATCAGTTGTTGCTTGATGAGAGACTAACCAGTTTAAGCCTGACATTTATGACTCTACATTTATGCAGTACAATCCAGAGCCTAAGGCACCATGTACGCTTTAGATACAAAAACTCTCGCTCAGTTTAGTTCCCGTGTAGTGTTAAATTCTGATGAACTATATTCGTTACAAATGTGGTAAGCTAAAGCAGATTAGTAAAGATGATAAATTTGCTCAAAGCGCGTTCAGTTTTAAAACTAACCTGAAGCTGCACTTCAATCTAACCTGAAGCTGCACTTCAATGGCCCTGCCGATCCTCTCTTTTCAAGCATCTACCCTTATATTGCCATTTTGTGGGATTTATAGGAACAAGACATGAGGTGGAGTACTTCTTAACATAATCCTACTCAATGCATACTAGAGATTACTATTTGAAGTGACTCTTCAGGGCGAGATTGTCAATTTCTGTGTACATGTTACTATTGTATAGTACTAATACGACATTTTATTGTCTACAAGGGATCTGCGGTACTTTCATGGTAGCAAATACAGAATGAATCAAATGGGATTAATTTACTACTATACCTAAATTAGTTACATAAATTGTATCTTGTGGATTAATTCTTGGTCAACTAGGTGTAGTTGAATTTTCAGTTTTGACATACCCTTATCTATTTACAAAATATGGTTATATGCTTCATTTTGTGGCTAACCACGTGAAAGTATGGAGGTTCAAACCGATGCTGATGGTACTGCCAACATAGATAGTAGCAGTCAAGATAATGACTTTTTGGACGAAGAAGAGTGACTTCATGCAAGGTACTAACTTGATTCATGAGGACTGCTATCATATGCACACAGGGCTGCTCAAGATTTCTTTTGAAGGTTGAACATTTCCCTTGGGAAGCAAATGTTGTGGCTCATGAGCTTGCTAGGGAAACCAAATTTACTTCTTCTTGAATTTTGTTGGATAATCCACCTAAATAGCATGTACCTTTATTAGTTAATGATGTAACGATCATTGAGTAATAGAAATATATTTTTTTTCTTCTAAAAATAAACTTATTTTTGATTGGCATAGTGATTTTGCGAATTGATGGTTGAACTGAATACGTTGATTTTTATTTTTGGTCATTCCTCCCTCTGTCAGTTCACCTAGCAGATATTTGTTTTACTTAATCTTTTGATGAAATTAGGACATGAGTTCCAATATTGGTGCGATGAGTCCCTTGACTGAAGAAGGAGGAGGACGTCAGGGGAGGCATGAGCCGGCAGTGGCAGCAGGACTGCAGGAGCCATCACGACGCATCGTTGGGAGGCTCTGGGCGGGGGCATGAGGGGTGTGACGCAAGTGAGGAGGCGAACCAGAGATGAGTAGATCGAGATGGATCATGCAAGGATGAACGTGATGTTATAGAGCCGTTAGTCGACGGTGCTAATTTCCTGTGTGTGCGCCCATCTCGGTTGCCATGCAGTAATTGAAGAGTGCGTGCATGCCTCTGGCACCCTCCATTTTCATATTTGGAGTCCACACAGGCTCGGTGGCCGAGTTGAAGAGTGAGCAAATTTTTTTTTTCTGTTTTTTGGCCAGAGTAGGTGTCTGTGAGGACTCCTTCCCCCTTGGTGATGGTGGTGAGATGTTGGAATGTTTTTTTTCCGCAGAATCGTGTAATATAGAAATTTGTTCAACTTCTGTTTTACATATGATGATTCATTATTCCATATAGGCATCAGGGGTTGGGTCCTTGCATGCACAATATGACCATATTCATATCATATTTAAACATATACCCCTTCTGTAATTAAATATAAGTCTTTTTATAGATTTAAATATAAACTACATACGAAGCAAAATGAATGAATCTACACTCTAAAATATGTCTACATATATTCGTATGTAGTTTGTATTGACATATCTAAGAAGGCTTATAATTTAAAACGAAGGGAGTAGTTCATATTTTCACTTTTGAGAAATATGGATGGATAATGTTTGTGTTTTGAGAAAAAAAGATGGCGGGCACCTACCTACCAAGGTTTTTTTATGTGGACAATGCGAATGAGTTTTGCTCGCACGACGTCAATTTTTTTCCCGTTGCAACGCACGGGCATATGTCCTAGTTATATATACATGCAATGAAAGAGTTGAGCTATATATAGAGACTTAATTAATTACAGAGAAGTAGTAGTTACAAACAATAGCAACTGATGATTGTTTTATCGAGGGCCTTCTGATTGAAAAATTGGAATAACTCCTCATATGGAACTAACAACACATCAATTCCAACGAGGTTGTGCTCCTCTTTAACTCTCAGCAACAAAGTATTTTTCCCAGACTTCCTACAGATGTCCATGTACCAATCATGGAATCTTCGCATCATCGTTGTTAGGGAAGTACCAGGTCTGACGAGAGGCTTCGCGTGCTTGAATCTTAATGTGTCCACCTCCATTGTTTCAAAAAAAAATTTGCATCGTCATCGGTCATGTAATCTCCAGGATTGGTACCAGACAACATTCCCGAAAGATTAGTAACGATATCGCTAGACACATTGAGCAGGGGGCACGATTGCTTCGCTTGTTCGTCGAGCTGGCGAATTTTATTCCCTTTTCTTTATTCTGCTAGCATTTGCCGTTCTGCTAGCATTTGCCGAGCTCTGCCATCCCTTGCGCTGGGCGCTGAGGTTGCCGACGCCTCATGTGCCGTGCGTGCCGGCCAGTGGGAGGCCCAGTCGTGGCTACTGCAAAATGTGGCTGGTGGCCCATTAGAGAAATCTTAGCGACGCGGGCCAAGGCAGAGGTCCATTTGAGCAACCTACGATCAACAACGTACGGAAAATGAACCAGGTCAGACAGACGGACACACATGCTATTAGTACCACCTCGTTTATATTATGATTTTGTCCATACAAATTGTAAAAGCGTACTATGACAGAGAAGAAAGCGTATTGTGACGGTGAACACGACAAAGTCAATCGGTGCTTTATTATTAGAGAGAGATTAGGAAAAGATTAGGGAAATATATAGATGGGCGTTTTTCAGGTTTTTGTCATTTTGTTTTTTCACCTTTTTTCTTTATTTTATTCTTTTGTTTTTTGTTGTTTTCCATCATTTTTTTATTTCTTTTTCAGTTTTCATTAGGTTCTCCATTTCTTCTTAGGTCTTGTTTCCTTTTTTCTCCTTCTCATCGGTTACTGAGTTCTTTGTTTTTTACCGAGCGCCTACCATAAAGGGCTCGGCAAACAAATAACACTCGGTTTATTTCATGTATGCCGAGAACCTTTTCTATGGCACCCGGCAAACAAGTGTCAGGTGGCACGGCTGTTTGCGCCTGACGGCTTCATCACCAGTCCACCTATGCCGAGATCCCGCGCCACAGCACTCGGCAAACAATTTACTAAAATACTTTTTCCCTTATGGTAATTGTTTGCCGAGCTCCCACGCCACAACACTCGCCAAAGTATTTAAGTAATTTATTTTCTCCTATGACATATATCTTTGCCGAGCTCCCGCTCCACAACACTCGGCAAAGTATTTAAGTAATTAATTTTTCTCCTACGACATATATCTTTGCCGAGACGTCTGATCCACCACGGCATACTATAGTCAGGTCATGCCATTTTTTCCGAGTACCTTAGTTCTCAAAAAAAGCTGCCACCGGTGCATTTATTTTCCAAAGTGTAGACATAATCAATTTTCAAATTTATGCCCCACAAAAAGAGGTTCAGCACACCGGCATGGATATATAATGCTCTGTCTCCTATATATAAAGTAGAATCAAGTTTTACTAGTAAAGAGCCACTTCTATGAGGCTACCGGAATTGATAGGTCTTGAGAGAGGAAGGCAATAGAGCTAGCTAGTAGAAACGAGTGATGAGAATGTGGAAAATGTTTTCGGAATAGGAGTCACCGGGAATGGAAGCAGTGTTGCTTAGTGCACTATGTAGATTTTCCGAATTCGCAATCGGAATTTTGTTTCCTGATCTGCCCCGGCGCTTTGTAATGTCTCCTGGCCGTCATGTGGATGTGATCCGAGGTCTTGGCAAACATGCTGCTGATGTCCACAAGTGAGGGTTCAACACAATAAAGCTTGTTGACAGGCAGCAGACACGACGCATGCTACATGGAACCAGCCTTTGCTGAGTTCCTCAGATTGAGACTTGATAAACCCGGACATATAGGAAGCAGCACTTGTCCATTGTCTCGGGGCCACGAGCTTTCCTAAGATCCATGGCTTGGAAAATTCACCGTAGTTTGATGTATGTCGTGCCATTGCTGAGAGCGGTCACTGTCGGTAAATGAACGCGCTGTTTGCTGATTGTCTGGAACTTGACACATTTATATGCCATGCGACCACACACCTAGTTTTTCCCTGGGCCTACATTACAGAGATGTGCAGCGAGAAACTTGGCAAAGTCTTTGCCGACTTACCAGCCCTTACTCTTCGGGTTTCAGTCAGAGGACTAGTCGGAGGTCAATGTCCCTCCGTCCTAGGATGACGGATTTGACGATTTGTGTGGCAACTTGGATGCCTGCCTGGTTGAAATGTCGGAGTAGAAGCAAGCACGCGAGCTCGTTGAGTTGGCAGGCAACGCCCTCCATAACACTGAACGCATAGGGTGTGAAGCCCGCACATTTGCAGAAGCTACCACCCGGCAAGATCGCCCCTCCCCCTCCACCCACCATCGCATGCCATTATGTCGTGGTAGTCAACTCTATGGCGGGCTACGAAGCCGGCATGGCGCAGTCAGTCAAAGTGTATGCAAAAGACCGCGTCTATCTAGCTTAGATATTATAGTTTTAAACTTTTATACCTATGAAATATAAGTCTGATATTTTATCGTATAGAGCAAGGAAGTGTGCCATTGTACAATATGGGCATCTTTCCGAAAATATGGCCATGCTCACGGTTGGGGCAGCGTCCACATGCTCTGCTCGCGGTTGCAGATCCATGCATCCATTTGCACCACGTGGGGCGACATCATGCAGTTGAACTCACTAGCGCATATTGCCCACTAAGGCACGGGATGATATTCCAGTCCAGCTGGCCCATATAAAAATACAGCCCAGTGCACTACTTTATCGACCATTAACTATGTCTTCTCCAACCTTTCAATCTTGCTAAAACCCCAATAACCGCCGCATTTAAAGATCATATATATAAAGGGCATCGAGTCTTCTACAATGACGATCCCGGGGGTGAATGTGTAAGAGCAGTTCACCAAGGAGCTCACCATTAGGTCAGACAATGCCACCTAGCTCATTGTGCCGCACACCAACGAGCTGGAGTGGGTGGAGTGCACGATGGCCATGTTTGAGTAGATCCTGAGGGAGGACACATAGAAGGTAGGCGGTCTCGATCTCAGCTAAGTCCACACGTGTCCCGGATATGATCAAAAAATCATCGTCGCCCAGTTAAGCCTGGGCCAGCATGTCCTCGTCTACCACAACTACAGGGTCACGAGATCTTGTGAATTTTCTTTCTAGGTTTGTCAATAAACTTAGTTATGAATTTGCTATGGTGGACACCACCAACAATGCACAGGTGATCTGTAATTCGGCCATCTCATGCTCAAATATCATCGACATACAGAAGCAATACAACATCATCAGCAACGGGAAGCAGCATCACTCACTGGTTGACCTCACCACCGCCTTCATCGCCCTGTCCAACACCGGCATTAAAGACGGCATCGACAACCTTCGCTGGTACAAGATCTGTGATGAAAGACGTACGTGACCAAGGATGTCTACACAAGTTAAGACATGTACATGCAGATCGTTGACATGACAACACGTCTCCTTCCCCTTGACCTTGAGGTGTCGCGTGGCAGCAGCCGCAACGCTGGCAAGCATGCAGAGAAGTCGTAGATGATGACTGATTTTATGCATGCTTAGCTAGTCTCTATATTATATTATAAATATTTTGTTTAATTCAGAACCAATGAACCTTTGTTATTTTAAATATTTTGCTTGGCAATTACGTGAGGTGGCCAACATGTAGCCGGGAAAACTTTTTGATTTTGAGACCATGTGACCAATATCTCAGACGACTTCCTATGCGTAACTGCTTGCGATTGTAGACATATATCCCATAATATCACACGATGAACCAAAGAATAATGTGATGGCTTATTCACAAAATCACATTCAAATTTTTCAGCACAACCATGTACTATGCAGAACACACAATTCGTTTTGCCAATATGTGTGAAATATTACAGTTCATTGCACACGGTTCTTTGAGAATAATTGTGTGCAAAGAATGGCACACACATATTTCATTTTTAGGCACATGGCTGTATTTTTGTAACCTGTGTGATGCCTTCATCGAACATATGCTAGGGTGTGTCTTAATAGGACCGATCTGCACTAATGTAATGTAATGTGGATCATTACTAGTTTAATACGCTTAATAAAATACTTTTAAGAGACTGTGTTTTGAACACAGCCTCTGTTGTTGCCGCTACTATAGTCTAACCATTCGAGCTGTATGTGAGTTCAGTCTAACTTCCTACACTATCAGTATGGGAGACACACATTATATAGAATGTTTGTATATATTTGAAGTGTTTCCGAAATAAATATTCACATCTACCAAGGCGTGTATTGTTTACCATACATATACCACTAGTGACACTAGTCATCTACCCGTGCACCTGCACGGCCTAGCTATTGTAGGGGTACATGCATGTACCTCATAAAATTTTATTTATTTATAAAATGAAAGTGCTTAAGTGTTGGATATCGTACAACTTGATAGATGCTACGTTATCAAACAATGGCAACTCAGAATGATCACATGTATTATAAGCTTCCCTATAGGGAAGAGTGCGTCTATTTTCTCATTTATATTCCACAAACTGTCATCATTGGTCTGTATGAAGCCTTCATGTAATATTAGCAAAAAACACTTCTTTGTGAATTCTACGCCACCTACTAAAGGATGGATAAAGTATGAGTTAATATGATCTATAAGGCAAGATACACAGGGCGGCATATTCGATCCACATTGTAGCATATATATAAAACAAAACTCAAAAATGTTGGAGAAAGGTAAACTATAGATACGCACAACTCATCAAAATTCGAAGCGTGAGAGGTATATGTTGCATGGTTAGTTTCATTTTCAAATGTGATGTACGTACAAATTATTGGCATACGTAAAATCACTGGAGGAGGTATATATACTGTTTTGAAAGATAATTGTAAAACTAATGTTTGGGTGGAAATGTGTACCATTGAGTGACATATTCAAAACATGATGCCTATATCAAATATATGCGTAAACTAAATAATTATAAGTGGATTTTTTAAAGATAATTCTAGCCACTGTTGTTTACGTGGAAATGTCCGATTAGTTTCCGATTCCATTTTCAGGTTGTATTACCTCATCGCAGTCTTAACGTATATGTGTACTATATTTCTTTATAGTGCATTAGGCAGTGATCCTACTTAGCTTTCAATAAAATCGAATACTTAGTTGAGAATATATCTATCTATAATCAAATTGATATTAGTATCCTGTAATACTTGAAAAGTAGTTTACCCCTAAAAATTGAAACATTAATGGATGCACTTGGGGAATAATCCTACTTGAAATAATCCATAGTTTGTCTTGCTAACGCCTAACATGAAAAACAATGACATTCCTTCAATTGATATTCATTAACAGGTTTATATTCATATTTTTTTCACATATCCAAATATTACAAATTGGTAGTGGTGGCCTATCATAGAGTGTTATTACATATAATATTTTGTATAAATATATTAGAAACTAATGCCATAAGAGTGAAGGTAGTACTAAAGCAATAAATTGACCTCATCTTCTTACAAAAACAATAATCCGTTTTGTGTTTCTTGAAATGAAAATTTTAATTATACCTTCGTATCTCATTTTCCTCAAGATATCATTTTCCGCTGTTATTGTCATGAACACATTCAGTCTTCCTTAAAATGAAATATACTAGTATATCTAGCTACCACACAAGTATTAAGAATTAGTACTAGAATTAAAAATTGGATTACTGGCAGTGTATCACATTAATCCTATTAATTTGATTAGCACAAAGTACAAGCCTAACATTCTTTAGGATCAAGTACAAGCCTAACTGAGTAGTACTACTATGCCAAAAATACCTAATTTCATTACGGACAGTGTAGAGATTGCGTTTGATTTGGCTTGAAAATATCTAATTTAACCCCACCCCCATTGAATTTGATTAAAAACTGATGACTTACGACTTACTTGGGATCTATATGGTGATTACTGGACGAGAGGTGAAAGAGTAGCAAAACCGGCAGCGACGGCCACACGCACGGTGGACTCACGAACGAAGGCGACTGCGGTCGATCTCTTCGCGGAATCAGCCGGCGGCGCCTCGCTATTCTCTCGCTCGAAATCGTGGAGACAGGAGCGCCTGGATTAGCGAGTAGGCCTGCTTGTTTTCTTTATCTGAATTTCTACAAACAGGCCCAAACAGAGTGGTGTACCGGTACTGGGCTAACTGGGCCCATGGTAGTTTTCTTCCAATCGTGAACCACGAAACGGCAACGCACCCATTTTAACCGACGAATCGGAACGGTTTTTGCTAATTTTCTCTCCGTTGGGGCCCCCCGATTTTGGGGGCCCTGTGCGATCGCACATCTCGCACACCCTTGTCAACGGGCTTGGTTCGTGGTTGTAGGCGCTGTCCGCCTACACCTCCCGGCCGGAACTGCTCCTCCAACACCATGTCTTTGTAATGCGCATAGGCCCCACCGATGGCCAGGGTACAATGCACTTGCGAGTGTGGCTCGGAGGAGGAGGAGGGTGGCGCGGACGAGGAGGGTGTGGCCGGCTCGTCCTCGGCCGCGTCCTCCATTGGAATGTCGTCGTCCTCGGACTACATGCAAGTTAGGCGACCAGAAGCAATGATAGCCATCTCCTTCTTCTGGTCCGTTGAATGTTCGTCCCGTAGAACTTTGGGTGGGGAAGAATCCATGATGGGAATGGTGTGGAGAGGGATCGGAGACGGATAACTGTGGCTATGGCCGGGGCATCAGTTTATATAGCAATGGTGGATGGCAGAGGGATGGGCGGGTGGCGCCAGATTAGCTGCCTCGGTAACCACATGTCGTTATTGTGGGTGGCAGATGGACAGACTGGCAGCCATCATGTCGTTTGAACAGGGACCAGTTTCCTACACCAAGAAGCGGCGCGGGCAACGCTCCCTTGGCCGACGTGCCGCTTTATTGCCAGCGTCAGTGAGCGGTTGTGTCCGCTCCGGCCGGCCATGAATGTGGGCACTGACGCTCTGGACCAGCGGTGAGTGTTTCGTGCAGAAAGCGCACGCGGGCAAGCGAAGTGGTTTGGAGGGGCCTATGTGGTCAGAAGCGGGGGTTGGTGTTTTTGGGATGCCCGCAAAGCCCCCTACGATTGTCTCTGGTTTACGGGAGAAAGTACGTTCGAACCGCGCCGCGGACCGATACAGAACCGTGTTAGATAGCTTATGCAGTCTGGACGTATGAGGATCGGTGTTGGAGATGCCCTTAGGTCGACATACTATGAATCCAAATGTCCTATGTGGCCTATCGAGTCTGGATGACCCATATGGCATTGTAAGGACCCATACAGTGGTTGAGAATGCAGCTTTTTGTTACTTGCCGCTTCAAATACGTTAACCTTGCTCGTTTGTTGTTGTGCACTGAAGGTATAAAACCTCAATAAACTAAGCGCATAAGCCAACAGGAAGACTACAGAGGCTTTTCTTTAGCTTTAGGTTCCGGCAAATTTTAGCATGGCCCCTCTTACCTTCTTTTTCACACGAGAAGTATGAGTACATAATAGATCTGACTCATTGATTTGATTATATACTCATTTGATTAAGTCTTACCTTCTTATCTACAATATGAAAAGATGGGTAAGAGGGAGCTTTTGAAATTATTCGCGTACTACTAGTCATTGTCTGTTTTGGTGTCTTTGATGTGTATTCCTTGTCTTATCGTAACCTTAGATGCGTGTACTACTCAACTTTGTCGCACTGAATTAAAGAAGCAAAACCAACGATAGTTGTATCTGTCCTTGATCCTTACCAATTTTTTGTATTATGACATGAAATGAATGAAAAACGATAATGATCTACGTGCCTCCAACGATGAATACTAGTCATTGGCCATCTCCATCTATATATACCGCTCCATCTTGTTTAGCCAAGTAGTAGCATCAATCTCAAAACTCTTTTTTGCTGCATAATATAATAGTTGGCAGACGAGGCAAAAAAAGGAGCAATGCGAAAATGCATTAGGGAATAGAAGACATCAGGAACCATCAGATTAGGGTGGAGAGCTAGCTGAACCATCTTGCGAGCGCAGATACTAGATGTTTTGAGAGACTATGCGAGATGTAGGTGGTGTTGCTGTTAAATTGTGATATGAATTCTACTGAGGGACATTCTAATCCTAGATGTAGTGCGACCTATGTAAGGTGTTGCGTTGGCGCCGATGTAGTTTCACTTCCATGGCTCTGATCACAAGGAGAATGGTTTTGCATACAGCTGTCGTACGCCGCCTGTGAGCGGAATGCATCAAGCCCGACATGTCCTTGCTGCGCCACTTGATCAATCCGCCGAGACACTTCTGCCCTAATCTCGATATTTGGACAGCAAACACATGTGTACGTGAATGACCACTGGCCCTGCTACTACTCCATGCTTCCACCGAAGGAAGAAAAGAATCGAGGGAGAGTTCATGTTAGACTGAATGTAGAAGCCCCAGGGAATCAACACACGGGCTCAGGTCTTGACAAAAAAAAGGGTTATCTTTTTATATTTTTGAGGATAAAAAAAAGGGTTATCTGATCAGCAAAGTACTAGTTAAGCAGCACAAGGTATAACAAAGTTGCCTTAAAAGAAAAAAAGTGTCAATTGTAAACCACATATTATGATTCAACTCCTTATTAGGCTTAGGCATGGATTTCCGGACAAAGATGTTGGTCAACTAGCCATTCATTCTTTTGTAAATACAACGGGCAATGTTTGGTCCTCAAAAAAGAATTGTGACATGAAATGACTGAAAGACAGTAACACTAGTGCAGAAAATGCTATACACCATAATTTTGTTTAAAATAATGTGGCGTGTGCATATTTGGTACACCATGAGTAATAGGGTTATTAATGGCGTGCTGTCTAAAATCCACGACCCAACAACCTAACCCGATGCAAGTTAGGGGTAACGTGCAGACTTTTACGAAGCCACCAGTATTAGACATACCGATGGCGTGTAACTACTTGTGACGCTGCTAGTAATCAGACAAGTCTGTGTGAAAAGGAAAGAAAACTAAGGAAAAATACCAATGGCGCGCGGATCACCGCGCATGCCACATTACCACCAGTATATGGCTCGTGCCACTCCATTAGTATACTGTATTATTTATACATGGGCCACACAATTGTTTCGCTACCCGTGCCGTCAGGCTTGGTTTCGCGCCGCAGAAAAAGCCCAAAACACCCTAGTTTACCCATGCCGCCCTAACTTTATCCGCTCTCACTCAAAAGGAAAAAATCTTACCTACTCTTCCCCGCCGCCGCTCTACACTCACCCAGCGGCCGGCCAACCCTCCCCTTCCCTCTCACCGAACCAGTGTGCACCACTGCGACCCAAAGCCTCCTCAACTACCGCACGCAGAGTGGCAGTCGCACCGCGTGGGAAAAAGAGAGGGGTCGGTCGGCCTACATATGTGGCGAGCTCCCTGTCCCACCTTGGAGCGGCGCTGCCTCGTGTGTGCCTGCTTACGGCGACGATGATGGGTGTGACGTGGATTAGTTGATCTACAATTAATGAAGGCATTGCTGATTGTATGATATTCCCTCCATCTGGAGAAAAATGTATATATAGAAATTTTAGGATAAATTATGAAGTGAAGTAAAAAATGCATTGGAATTATGCAAGCCACCATCTCTGTCCTCAGTAATTACCCAACCCTCAATGAGCTAAGTGCCTGTCGAAATCAAGGAGACCATATGTAGTATGTTATTGGTTTTGATTTCCGTGTGATGAGAGAGAAGCATTCTTTTCCACTTTAAAGTGCATTGAGAAGATATAAGTACACTCTTTTGTGGACAAACATTAAAGCCAAACATACACTCTTCACCGGACGGAGGTAGTAGGCCATAGAAATGCACGAGTGTGAACCGATGGTTGCAATGCTATTAATGTACTGATGGGTGACCAATTACAACTTGTTTTTGTCTAGACCCAATTACACAAATGGAAAAACGTGGATCTATTTGATATACATGGATACATCCCAATTTTATGTCAACATTATATAGCATCCTTTTCCAGTTTCAGCATCGAGGGTTTTAATCAATTTTGTGCACATGTTCCAAAGGATTATGCATTAGTCATCTTAAATTGTGCACCACGACCAAGGTGCAGAAAAAACTAGAGAACTTTATTTTTATTTGCTAGTTAATGCCATTTCATGTAGAGAATTGACCACCAGATGTTCAGCTAAATAGTCTCAATTCACTGAATGCATACAATCCCCCACATTTCCCATTGGTTGATTTCTTTTTTCAAGGCAAAAAGTACGGAACGAGGTGGGTAGTTAATGCACCACGCCTAAGAGTTTTGGTATTATTTAGTTTTTATAATGTGACTAATGGACCGGTACGGAGGGAGTATTAATTCTGTAAAGTACCGATGTGCCATTTCATTCCACGGCCAATAAGTCACGTGCTTCTCGACAATCACTAACTTTTTTGTCAAAACATAAATCATGACGTCAACAATATGTACGTGTATATATATGGACGACCATCTATGGGCTACATACACTCCATGCTTCACGCACCATTAAGAATCACCTCCTTGACGATTCGCTTAGCACAACAATGCAAGATAGGAGAAACAAAAGAGGGAGGCTAGCATGACGATTCTACTGCAGTTTGCATTGCTTCGGCGCGGCAATAGTCGATATTCTCATAAAAGCAACACATCAACCGGTGCACTGAGGCAGCAGGGACGTATCACCAAAAGACTAGTAGACCAAGTCACAAACACAAGATTTTTGTCTCCTGGGGAATCTTCTAAAAATATTTGAGGATGACATGGCCGGAAAGGTTGACACCACTATGTAGAGCTCCATTGCTGAATGAGGACCTCGTGGGTGGTGGCCCACTATGCCATCCCAACTCGTAGGAAGTGGAGAAGGTAAAAGAACCCATTCATCATCCTTCGATTGGACTCGTTGTGGTTTGAAAGGATTTGGTATTGTTAGCCCCAAGGGTCTTATCCAAAATATGTGAAGCCATGCGGAACTTTTAATTCTTCGAGTATATTTTCAAAGGTGGCACGTTTCCTCTCAGAACCACGAGCCTTCTTGAGAGAAGCTTCGGTTTGCAAGAAGCTTATATCAAAATCTGTTCCTATTCGGCTAATTTTTTTACCACAGCATGGTATTACCATGACATGACACCCATGCCAAATTTCAGGATTTTCAGACGTGTTTTGGATTTACAAGAATTTTAAAACCAAATTTTTCAATGTTCTCGGCCGAGCCACGATGCCCAGATGTTTAAATTTTATTCTCATTTTTTGCATGGGACCTAGAAATTCACCCGAGGACACAAATGTGATTTTACAACCAACTTTGGTGCATGAGAGCATGTGCTTGTAGTTCAAATTTGATTTATGCACATTAAATGACCAGAAACTTAATTAATGTATAAAAAACGACAAACAAACCCAGAATAATTCCAAAATTTAACAGGGCACTCATGTAGTTCTATGTTGCCTTTGTTAAGAAACTCAAGGGTGGGGGGGGGGGCAGCGTATATTGTTTCACACTCAAAGGTGGCACGTTCCCTCTTAGAACCACATGCTTCCAAATCGGCATTTTTACCACAACATGTTAGTGCCATGACATGACACAATGCCAAGTTTCATGATTTCCAGACGAGTTTTGGATTTACGTGATTTAAAATCTAAGTTTCTCGATGTTCTAGGCCGAGTCACGACGCCCAGATGTTTGAATTTCTTTCTCATTTCTTTCATGGGACCTAGAAATTCAACCAAGGACACACACGTGATTTTTCAACCAACTTTGGTGCACCGAAGCATGTGCATGCAGTTCATATTTAGATTATGCACTTTAAAAATCCAGAAACTCAATTAATGTATAAAAAGGCCAAACGAACCTGAATAATTCCAAAATTTAACAGGGCGCTCATATAGTTCTATGTTGCCCCTGTAAAGAAAATCAAGGGGGAGGCAGCGTATATCGTTTCGCACACAAAGGTGACACGTTCCCTCTCGGAACTACCAGGCTTGTTGAGAGAATCTCCGGTTTTGCAAGAAGCTTATAGCAAAACTTGTCCCAATTCCTGCCAAAAATTATACATATGAAAACAGGGTTTAGATTATCCTGAACATCTCGCTACCCTAGACCAATAATGTACTATGATTTGAATTCAACATAATATGGATACAAATATTTGAATTGGAGAGCGTATGGTACATGTAGTTCATAGCGAAATATGGTTACTGCTATATGCATGCTTTTTGTTATCAAGATAATATTTAAATTATTGTATAACTTGACAACAATCGTATTCAAATAAAGAAAATTGATTCAAATTTGGTCCATATGGTAGCCGACAATATATATGTTCACATGGTGGAGTAAAATGTTCATATATGATGGAAGATCAAAACGTACGACTACATCAATTATAAACTGCAAGGTCATGTAACGATATATTCGAATTCAACATAATGTGGATTAAAAAATTGAAATTCCAGATCCTGGCATTTGTAATCATATAAAAAGGGACAATACTATTTCTTTTGGTGGGAATTGATTTATTTTTCGTTGTTGTTGAGGGAAGTGCGAAATGATTTGGTACTGTGCAGGGTAATCTTGTTCTCCCGATTTTTTTTACATTTTTCTAGTAGTTTTTTCAATGGCATCTATAGCAATATAGTAAAAGGTACATGTTAAGTTTGTTCTGCCGGACAAGGAATCCGCACCTTGTTATCCTAAAATTTTCAAGCTCGATTATCTTTTGTCTCACCTGCTTTGAAACTCCCGCCTCTTCAACCCGCGCCACGCCTTGTTACCCCGAAATTTCGACGCGCGCGAAAACTCCCTCCTCATCCGAAATCGGTCCCCGCAGCCCAGATACGTGAAATCCCCCTTCTACCCCTCAGACGGAAATGAAGCTCCACGCCGCGGTGTCAATACCGGTGGGGGTATGCTGGTAACTTACCCTACATTTCGGACAAGCGCGTCCCTAAGCTTGGCTCCCCCCTCCCCCTTCGCCCCCTATTCGTACACCGAGGCCGCCAAAACCCACCCTCCTCCGTCGGCCTCCCGACCGCCGCCCAGCTGGAGACTCTTCCCCGACTACGTCGTCCACCACAACAGCTCGCCGTCCCTCATCCACCGCACCGGATGAGGATCCGTCGTCGATCTCGTCGTCCCGCCGGATCAGCCGCCCCGTCCTCCACCTCCAAGGAGATGCCCCGACGTTCGCCTTGTCTATCGCACCACCTCAATCCCCACAGCGTCGTCTTGGCCTGCCCCACCAGAACCGCAACACCCTCACCAATTCCTCTGATGAAGTCAAGGCCAACTCGGCGCCACCAAGGAGGTTCTGAACTCACCGCTGCATTTTATCTTTTATTCGATCTCACGGGGTTTCCGGTGCTCGATACCGAGCAGACATGGCGGGTCGACGGCGCCGTCGCCGGCCACATCATCCATGGCGTCTCTCCCCCATGTCGTTGCTTCCCTCGGTGGTGACTTCCACAACGACACTAGCTGCAGCTGCTCCGGCTCTCGCTCACGCTGCGGCTATGTTCTTGCTGTCGGTCGCTGTCGGTGTCAAAACCGGCGGATCTCGGGTAGGGGGTCCCAAACTGTGCGTCTAGGCGAATGGTAACAGGAGACAAGGGACACGATGTTTTACCCAGGTTCAGGCCCTCTTGATGGAGGTAAAACCCTACGTCCTTCTTGATTGATATTGATGATGTGGGTATTACAAGAGTAGATCTACCACGAGATCAAGGAGGCTAAACCCTAGAAGCTAGCCTATGGTATGATTGTTCTTCTGTCCTACGGACTAAAACCATCCGGTTTATATAGACACCGGAGAGGGCTAGGGTTACACAGAGTCGGTTACAATGGTAGGAGATCTACATATCCGTATCACCAAGCTTGCCTTCCACGCCAAGGAAAGTCCCATCCGGACACGGGACGAAGTCTTCAATCTTGTATCTTCATAGTCTTGGAGTCTGGCCGATGATGATAGTTCGGCTATCCGGACACCCCCTAATCCGGGACTCCCTCAGTAGCCCCCAAACCAGGCTTCAATGACGACGAGTCCGGCCCGTATATTGTCTTCGGCGTTGCAAGGCGGGTTCTCCTTCAAATTCCATGTGCCTGCCGAATAGTGTCTGACTTCCTTATAAATGTTGCGCTCCTTGGCTTCCACGTCCAATAATGGCCCTCTTCCACGTGTCGTATGAATGCGAAAAGCTAGGGTATTTTTGCGTTTTACCCCCTAGCCGCGCGAATGGGTTGCCTATAAGAGAGGCGAGGATCTAGATCCAACTCACACCATCCTCCTTCCGCAAGTACTCATCGAAGCGCCTCTGACAAAAATCAATTCCATCATGGATAGTCGACGCGGCTCCTCCTCTCGTTCTCCCAGCCCTCAGCTAGGAGATTGGGATGCTCAGTTCCACACAACGAGCTAGTGACTCTCCAAACCGAGGGATATCTTCCCCCAGCCTTCATGGTTCCGGTTCGAGCCGGACTGGCTACCTATAGGGGTGGAAAGCAGGTGGAGCGCGTCCCCAATCCCTCCAAAGGAGAGCGGGTATGCTTCGTCCCTTATCTAATAAGGGGACTCGGATTTCCCATACATCAGTTTCTCCGGGGGCTCCTGGAGTTCTATGGACTCCAGCTTCACCACCTTACACCTGCCTCTATTCTGCACATCGCGGGCTTTGTAGCTCTTTGCGAGCTGTTCTTGGGCGTCGCGCCCCATTTTGCACTGTGGAAGAGATTGTTTTGCCTCGTACCCCGTTCTCACGAGGGGTCGATATATCAAGTGGGCGGAGCCGAAATATGGCGCATCGCCGGGACCGGATATCTATCCGGAACCCCTAAGAAGGCGTCCGAAGACTGGCCTTCGGAATGGTTTTATATGGAGGACGCCCCTCTGCCGGATCCAGTTTGGACCGGCCTCCCGGAGTTCAGCAACGCTCCCTTGAAGAAACGCCTGAGTTGGCGCCCGCGGAGCCCTCAACGGGAAGATGATGGGAGCGTCCAATATCTGATGGGCCGGATAAGGTTACTGGCCCACTCCAGATTGACCATGATTGGAGTCATGGCCACGTGCATTATGCGAGGGGTGCAGCCGCTCTAATATAGGGGCCACCCCATGCGGGATTTCAACGGGGAGGACGACGCCACCCGTCATGGCCGCAAGGGGCCGGGATCGGCCGCCGATCTGGTGAAGATCCTGTCTGGCTTGTACAAGGGGGAGAAGGAGGACTTCCTCCGCACGAGTCCATTGAATGGATTCTCCATGAATAACCCTCGGAGCTGGGTAAGCGGACGTTTATCTGTCCGATCCATATTCCCAAAGTCAAGTGTCTCACTTTGTGATTCTGACGCAGGAGCTGCGTCGGGACGTGGAGGGCATACAAAGCCTGACTCCACAGCCCCAGGATCCGGGACGATCCCTTGATCCGGCCTCCGAAGAGGATCCGGACATAAAGGTGGAGCTGATTGACGGGGTGTTCCACCAACTTAGCATGGACAATGCTCTAGTCGCCATTACGGCTAACTACCCCGGTTTATCTCCGGCTTCCCAGGTGACTACGACCGGAGTCCTGCCACCATCATTTGATCCATGCTCATTTCTGACCATTGTATACCAATGGTGCATCGCAGGAAGCGCCTTTACGGCGGGAAGCCGAACCCGCGGCGGCTGACCAACAAGGGTCAGTTCGGCCCAGCAGGCGGAAGAGGAGTGCGGCGCGAATCGAAACATCGCCGCAATGGTACATCGCACTGCTGTTTTTCAGGGAAAGATCCCTAGGAGGTATATTAACGCTCATGATTTTCCCAGGAGGAAGAGCGCTCGCCGGACAGTGTCTGGAGAGGTTGCCAATCAAGCCTCCGCCAGCCATGCTCCAACGCGTGGTCCGGAAGGGGAGGCAAACACAAGGCATGAGTCGGATGCCCCTGCAACGAAGGATACCGACAGGCTGTCCGCCACCAGGTCTGAGGTGGAGAGCGCCATGAATCACAGGCGCCGCCGGACGGTTCTTCGTGACGCGTGTTTCTCTTCGGAGGCACTGAATGCCTTTAATGCGGGAGACGCGCACCTCCGTGCCGCTCGAGATGGTCTAACCAGAGCCACAGAGCAGTATGTGAAAGACATACGGGTGAGGAATTTTAATAGTTATATATGCCAGTAGCCCCCAAGACTTAAAATAGTTAGAATAACTGATTTAAGGATCATTTGTTTATGCAGGATCTTACGGAGAAGAATACCTGTCTGTCCCAGGAGCTTCAAGAGTGCAAGGCCCAACCTGAGGCCGCACTAGCCGCCGCAGGGGGAGCCACAGAGACCCCCTCTGGTAATACATACTTCGAAAAAATAAGTAGTTTATGAAGTGCGGCGTGTGCGTAAGTCTGACAATTAAATTGCAGAGGGTGCCGGACTGGAACCGGACAAGCAACATCTGCTACGCCAGCTGAAGGCCGGTGAGAAGGTGCTTATGAGGGTGCAGCAGGAGAGGAACAAACTCCAAGATGCCAACACCCAGCTGGGCGAAGAACTAAAAGATGTTCGAGTCCAGCTGTCTAACACCGTAAAGGAGAATTGGCGGCTTCGTCGCGGCATTTACAGTAAGTGCTTGAGCAAACTCTTTTGAAAAGAAGAGTTCGGCGAGGAAGTCGATTGACAGAAATGTGTATGTAGGTGTGCTCACGGGTCGTCCGGAAGGGGAAATGCCTGCTTCCACGGGTGACCTTCTTCTCGAGCTGCTGCAACTGCACGAACGTATTCGGCAGGCGATGAGCGCCGTCGTCCAGGCCTTATGGCCGTCCGTCTCCCTACCCGAGGGTCTTCGAGGGCTTGCTGACAAGCTTCAGGGAGTACGGCAGCGCTTCCGTCTGTGGAAGATATCGGCCTGCCGTCAAGGCGCCAGAGAAGCCTGGGCCATGGTGAAGATGCGGTACACGAAGGCTCATCCAAACCACATGGCCGAGGTCGGACCTGTGGGGCCCGATGGGAAGGAGATCCCTGTTAGCTTAATGTACGGCCAAGTAGAGTTGGCCGTGAAATATTCCCAACGGGACTCTAAACTAGACAGCCTGTTAGATGGGATGGAAGAGGAGTTCAATCAGTCGATTTGACGATGTAATTTTAAAATGACATGTAAAATGCCTTCTCACCGGATTGTAGATCGTTTTTCTTGGTGGACCTTTTCGCTTCAACCTCGGGACCCAACAGTCCGGAGTGTGTCCGAATACCCTAACGGTTATAGAAACCGGGGCATGCATGGAGACCAGGCGTAGGGGTCATTAGTGCTTTATCAGACAAGTGCCCAACTAGTTATGTTATATTACATGGTAAGTAAGAAACATCTTCCAGGGAGAATAGTTCCGTTAGGGGTTCCTTTCCCTGGGAGGCATGCCCTAAAGTGCATGTCCGTACTGCGAAGAGAGCAGAAAAAGCATCTGGGGGCAGATAAAGAAATAAGTAATAAATCATCTTTCAAGTCACCAACCGAATATTCCCTTAAGAACGCTAGCTTTTGGCTTCACCCAGTCTGAGGTACACATCCGGCTGACCCGGCAGTAACAATCGTAGAGGTGCTCCCTTTACCTCCTAGCCGAACAATCGGGAACATAGGGGTAAGCACAGGAGCCAGGCAACCCAGCTTGGCCAAAATTTAAGTCATATCGATGCATATAATGGTGAATAAAAGGTACATGCGGAAGTATAACACATGTGTTGGGCATGAAGCCCGTATAAATAAGCTTCTATTAAAGAAGCCCCCAGGTATAATGAGTGCGAGTAGCACATCAAGTGTGTGCGAACAATGCGCAGATCAGCTCTCAAAGGCTTTTACTAAAAAGAAAAAAAAAGAAGGGGGTGAAGAAGGGGGTGAAGAAGGAGGGGAACAAGAGACAGCGAAAATATAAAAGGTGGACGGAGGAGGGGGGCGAACTCTGAGTCCGGCGCTAGGCGTAGAATCTTCGGAGACGGGCTGCGTTCCATGGGTTCGGCTCGAGTCGGTTGTCAGATGCGTCACGCAGACGGTATGCTCCACCGGTAGGACTTGGTCGATGATGAAGGGACCTTCCCATTTGGGCTTAAGTTTGTCCTTTTTCTTGTCCGGAAGGCGTAGAACAAGTTCGCCAACATTGTAGGTTTTGGCCCGTACTTCTCTGCTTTGATATCTTCAAGCCTGCTGCTGATAGAATGAGGAACGAGCTTTTGCCATGTCCCGCTCCTCCTCTAAGGCGTACAAACTGTCCTGCCGACCCAACTCGGCTTCTCTTTCTTCGTACATGCGCACGCGAGGTGAGTCATGAATTATACCGCAGGGCAAAGCTGCCTCTGCGCCGTACACCATAAAAAATGGTGTGAATCCGGTAGTGCGGTTAGGCGTGGTCCACAGCCCCCAGAGTACGGAGTCGAGCTCCTCTACCCAGTGCGTGTTAGATTTCGTGAGGGACCGCACTAATCTGGGTTTGATGCCGCTCATGATTAGACCATTTCCTTGTTCGACTTGACCGTTAGTTTGGGGGTGATAGACTGAAATGTAGTCGAGCCTGATGCCCATGTTTCTGCACCAGAGTTTAACCTCATCGGCCGTGAAATTCGTGCCGTTATTAGTGATGATGCTGTGGGGGACACCATAACGGTGTACTACCCCGGATATGAAGTCTATCACGGGTCCGGATTCGGCCGTTTTAACTGGCTTGGCCTCTATCCATTTGGTGAATTTGTCCACCATGACCAATAGGCATTTTTGCTTGTGGGTTCCCCCTTTAAGGGGTCCAACCATATCAAGCCCCCAGACCGCGAACGGCCAGGTGATGGGTATAGTTTTGAGGGCAGTGGGTGGCATGTGGCTTTGATTAGAAAAGAGCTGGCAACCGACGTATCATTGGACTAAGTCCTGAGCATCTGCCCGGGCAGTCGGCCAATAAAATCCTGTACGGATGGCCTTGCCTACAAGGGCCTGGGCTGCAGCGTGGTGCCCGCCGAGTCCGGCGTGAATTTCAGCCAGGAGATTTCGCCCTTCCTCTTCGGAGATGCACCTTTGAAGGACTCCGGTTGTGCTTTTCTTATAAAGTTCTCCCTCATGGAACTTGTAGGCTTTAAATCGCCGAACTATGCAGCGGGCCTCATTTTGGTCTTCGGGGAGTTCCTGCCTAGTTAGGTAGGCTAGGAATGGTTCGGTCCACGTGGCGATTACTGCCATAATTTCGTGGGCTGAGGGTGTTATTTCATTGGCTGAGCCACCGACTGTGTCAGAATGTTCCGTGTTGGGTGGCGCGGTTGGTTCCGGGTTGCCATTTCCGGACTCCTCTTCCCATAGTATGGATGGCTTAAAGAGCCGCTCCAGGAAGATGTTTGGAGGGACGGCGTCGCGTTTTTGCGCCGATGCGTGCCAACACGTCGGCTGCCTGGTTATTATCCCGGGCTACATGGTGGAATTCGAGTCCTTCGAACCGAGCTGACATTTTTAAGACGGTGTTACGATAGGCTGCCATTTTCGGAATCCTTGGCGTCAAAGTCTCCATTTACTTGGGATATTGCGAGGTTTGAATCCCTGCGCACCTCTAGGCGTTGAATACCCATGGAGATTGCCATCCGGAGACCATGTAGAAGGGCCTCGTATTCGGCTGCATTGTTGGAGTCCGTGTACATTATCTGAACTACGTATTGGACTGTGTCTCCGGTTGGGGACGTCAGTACGACGCCAGCCTCCAAGCCGGCCAACATTTTGGAGTTGTCGAAATGCATGATCCAACTGGAGTATGCGTCGTACTCTTTAGGGAGTTCGGCTTCGGTCCATTCGGCGATGAAGTCAGCCAAAACTTGCGACTTTATAGATCGCCTTGGTTTGTAGGTTATGTCAAATGGTAAGAGCTCAATGGCCCATTTTGCAATCCTGCTCGTCGCGTCACGGTTGTTTATAATGTCGTTGAGGGGTACTTCGGAGGCCACTGTTATCGAGCACTCTTGAAAGTAGTGTCGCAGCTTCCGGGATGCCATGAACACCGCGTACGCTATCTTTCGATAATGTGGATACCGGGACTTGCATGGGGTTAAGACAGTGGATACATAGTACACTGGTCTTTGAAGAGGGAATTTGTGTCCTTCTGTTTCTCGTTCGACGACGAGCGCTGCGCTGACAACTTGATGTGTTGCCGCGATATATAATAACATTGGTTCGCCTAGGTTGTGTGCAGCCAGGACCGGATTTGTTGCTAATATGGCCTTTATTTCTTCGAGTCCGGCCGTGGCAGCATCCGTCCACTTGAAGTGTTCGGTGCACCGGAGGAGGCGTTAGAGAGGCAATGCCTTTTCTCCCAAACCGGAGATGAAGCGGCTTAGAGCCGCCACGCATCCAGCCAGTTTTTGTATTTGTTTGAGGTCTTTTGGGATATCCAGTTGTGATAGAGCTCGGAGCTTAGATGGGTTTGCTTCAATGTCTCTACAGGATACAATGAAGCCCAAGAGCTTTCCGGCTGGTATGCCGAAAATGCATTTTTCCGGGTTGAGCTTAATGTCATATGCTCGGAGGTTGTCGAATGTGAGCCTAAAATCGTCTACTAGAGTTTCGACGTGTTTGGTCTTAACGACCACATCGTCTACGTATGCCTCCACTGTTTTGCCGATCTGGGTAGCCAGACATGTCTGAATCATGCGCTGATATGTTGCGCCGGCGTTTTTAAGTCCGAAGGGCATTGTGTTGAAGCAGAATGGTCCGTATGGAGTAATGAATGCCATTGCGGCTGGTCTGTTTCCGCCATCTTGATTTGATGGTATCCGTAGTATGCGTCGAGGAAACACAATGAATCGTGCCCTGCGGTAGCATCGATGATTTGGTCGATGCGGGGGACAGGGAAAGGATCCTTTGGACAGGCCTTATTAAGGTCTTTAAAATCCACACAAAGGCGCCAGGATTTGTCTTTTTTTGGTACCATTACCAGGTTCGCTAGCCAGTCCAGATGTTTTATATCTCTGATGAATCCGGCTTCTAATAGTTTGGCTAGCTCCTCTCCCATTGCCTGTCTTTTGGGTTCGGAAAATCGTCGAAGAGCCTGTTTGACTGGCTTGAATCCTTTTAGGATATTTAGGCTGTGCTCTGCCAGCCTGCGTGGGATTCCTGGCATATCTGAAGGGTGCCAGGCAAAATGTCCCAATTTTCCTGAAGGAATTCTCGTAGTGCGGCTTCTACATCAGGGTTTAATTGTGCCCCAATGGAGGCCATCTATGTGGGGTCCATTGGATGGACCTGGAATTTGACTATTTCGTCTGCTGGTTTAAAAGAGGTGGATTTAGATCTCTTATCGAGTATCACATCGTCCTTATTCACTGTGGAGCATAGTGCAGTGAGTTCTTCTACCGCTAGGGCTTTGGATAGTGCCTCTAGGGCTAGTGCGGCTGTCTTATTTTCAGCGCGGAGTGCTATGTATGGATCACTGACTAGAGTGATTATTCCATTGGGCCCGGGCATTTTGAGCTTCATGTACCCGTAATGGGGTACGGCTTGGAAAATTGTGAATGCCTCTCGCCCTAATAGAGCGTGATATCCGCTGCTGAACGGGGCCACCTGGAACGTGACTTCTTCGGACCTGTAGTTGTCCGGCGAGCCGAACGCCACATCTAGTGTGATTTTTCCTGTGCAGTGTACTTCCCGACTAGGGATTATTCCTCTAAAGGTTGTGCTGCTTCGCTCAATGCGGCTCCAGTCTATTTCCATTTTTTGGAGGGTTTCCTCGTAGATGAGGTTTAATCCGCTGCCGCCATCCATAAGTACCTTGGTAAGACGAAAGCCGTCCACTATTGGACTGAGGACCAATGCGGCTGGTGCTCGGGCTGTTCGGAATTTAGGTTCGTCGCTGGCATTGAAGGTGATAGCCGTGTCGCTCCATGGATTTGTTGTTGCTACTTGGTAGACTTTGGCGAGGCTGCGGATTGTCCGTTTCCGCATATTATTTGATGCGAAAGTCTCGAAGACTGTTAATACCGTACTGGTACTGTTGGGCTGGTTCTCCGGGGCTAGAATCCCTTCGCCACTTTTGGCCACCTGCCGTAGTATCCAACATGCTCGGAGGCTATGTGTTGGAGTGGCGCCTTCTGCATTATGGATTTTGCAGGGTCCGCTGAGCCATCCCTCCAGTACGGTTCCGTACCCTTTAGGGGGTTTTTGCTTTTTGGTTTTTGACCCAGGTGCTTGAGCATGGTGCACCCTTTTATTCCGGACTAAGGTTGTGTTCAGGGCGGATTGTCCCAAAATCTAGTTTCGGTTTTCCAGGCACTCTCCATCGCACAGTATTTTCATACTATGGTCGCCAGGTCGGCGAAGCGCGTGACCTCGCGACGACTTATGGCCTTCATGATTCCCTTGTCCGTGCAATTGTTGCAGAAAATAGAGATTGTGCTTTCCTCATGGTAGTCCTTTATCCTGTCCATAACCAGGAGGAATCTGGCCCAGTAATGATGCACTGTTTCATCGGGCTCTTGCCGTATTTGAGATAGATCGCTTGTGTTTGGGTGGGTGGGTGGAACTAAATTCGGAACCCCGCCCAATCTGAGGCTCAAAGGCCGAGGAGTTTCCGGATTTGGAAGCTTGGATTGCTGGAGGTCGTCCAACGAATCTAGTCCGCTGTCTGACTTTAGGTTCAATACTCGATTGACGTCCGTCCCTCCGTGGGAATCCGGCATGGAGGGATTGGGAATCCGGACATAACTGGTTTTTAACATAGAAGAAGAGTCGCCGCATTGTTCTTCTACCACAGCAACATGGTGGGTAGCCTGGGGAGAGTTAATTTCTCTCAGATCGGTTTTAAGTCCAATCTGATCGTAATCTGTAAGGACTCCCAGGGCGGCGATGCGATCGAAGATCTCATTTACGGAAGAGAGCTCCATCGGATCCAGTTGCTCGGCGAATTCCGAGTTGATGCGAAGATCGCTTTTGATGACCCGAGAGGTGATCGTCGAAGCGGTGGCCGAACAAGCGGTCATAAGAAAACCACCTAGCCGGATAGCTTGACCGGCGGCCAAAGCTCCTTTGGCAATGGTACCGTCTTTAAAGACGGGAAGAGGCATCCTTCCTGATTGTGACGGCACAGAGGAACTCTCAATGAAAGCACCAATGTCGGTGTCAAAACCGGCGGATCTCGGGTAGGGGGTCCCGAACTGTGCGTCTAGGCAGATGGTAACAGGAGACAAGGGACACGATATTTTACCCAGGTTCGGGCCCTCTTGATGGAGGTAAAACCATACGTCCTGCTTGATTGATATTGATGATGTGGGTATTACAAGAGTAGATCTACCACGAGATCAAGGAGGCTAAACCCTAGAAGCTAGCCTATGGTATGATTGTTCTTCTATCCTACGGACTAAAACCATCCGGTTTATATAGACACCGGAGAGGGCTAGGGTTACACAGAGTCGGTTACAATGGTAGGAGATCTACATATCCGTATCGCCAAGCTTGCCTTCCACGCAAAGGAAAGTCCCATCCGGACACGGGACGAAGTCTTCATTCTTGTATCTTCATAGTCTTGGAGTCCGGCCGATGATGATAGTTCGGCTATCCGGACACCCCCTAATCCGGGACTCCCTCAGTCGCGCTGCTGCACTGCTCTTGCTTTTGTTCGTGTGCTGCTGCTCTGCTCTTGCTCTCGCTTGCGCTGCTACTACTGCTTGGCCTCCGACAACTACAGGAGTTGCTGCTTTAGCACTCGCTCGCGGTGCTACTGCACGACTTGCCCTCTGCTAGTGCGTTCTCTGCTCGAGCGTCTACTGATTTAGATCACTGCTTCTCTGCTACTAGTGCTCGAACGCCCTAAACATCTATTGTGATGCTCTGCAACTAGTTCAATTAGTTTCGACAGTAAAATTCAGTTTCGACTATAAAGTTCATTTTCATCAGTTAAGTTCAGAGTGAACAGTACTTACAGCATCTGTCGGAGCGGCCGTGGCGCGGCTGATGCGTTTTACATCTAGCACTTCTTGGTGATGTATTTTACATCATCTATTGCAGATGATATTAGGGTTCCACTTCAGATTAACGTTGTCTGCCTTGTCCTGCTTCAGCCTCATCGCCGTACACCTCATCGGAGCTGCTCCAACGACGGGACCATCCATCACAGCGGAGCAGTACCCTCAGCGCCGCTTCCAGGGGCCTCAGATCTTCTTCCCCGCCTCCGACAGTCACACCAGCATCACCATCCTCCATGTCCAACCCAATGATGTTGAGGTCCACAAGGATATGCCAAAGAGGTTGTACACTCGTCGCATCACTTTGTTACTCTGCATTCATGTCGATCTCTCAGGGATCCTTTGCTATGGAACTGCTATTCGTCCAAATCTGTTAGAAGGAGTGGAGCAAAGCAAAACTGGAGGATTTTTTTCCTTTGGTGTCTCTTTCGAAGAAAAAACGTAGGAATTTTATTAACTTGGACATCCTTTTCAAATTAATATGCATGAAGAATAGAACTAATTGCATTACTGGCATAATAAGATGGTTATTTTTTTATTTTCACGTGGTTTGACATTAATTTGACCATGTTTCTCCATTCCTGTGTTCTTCTAATTCATGTGAACCAAACACCTAGGTTGACTGAAATCCTATGTTTCCAAATGCTCTATTTAGCACGTGCATTCTGATCCTATTCCTGTGTTTTTCCTGTCCCTGCGTTTATAGAATCCTCCAATTCTAAGGATCCCTTACAGCTTTACTTCATTTTCAGATAGGCGTCAAAGAAAACTCTGTGTGTTATGTCCTGCTCCTGCCGTGCCATCATCCACCCCACCTGAGGTGCCTCATCGACAGAAGCGTTCACAGCAACAGAGATCCCCCTTGCAGACTTTCTTTCACCACCTCAGATCATCTTCCCCATTGCCGGCAGCCACGCCAACTGCATTACCATCATCGACTGAGCAGATGAACCTGAGGACTACACAGTGATACATCTCCAATGTATCTATAATTTATGAAGCATTCATGCTATTTTATTATCTGTTTTGAATGATTTTGGGCTTTATTATACACTTTTATATTACTTTTGGGACTAACCTATTAACCGGAGGCCCATCCCATATTATTGTTTTATTGCCTATTTCAGTATTTCAAAGAAAAGGAATATCAAACGGAGTCCAAACGGAATGAAACCTTCAACAACGTGATTTTTTGGAAGATTATCATCCTGGAGCACTACTAGGGAAAAGCCTATACACAGAATCTTAGCAGCAGCGCGGTTCAAAAAGGAGCGCTGCTGCTAACTAGTAGTAGCGCGTGTCCTGTAAACTCGCTGCTGATAAGGATTTAGCAGTAGCGCGCTCGGCCTAAAACGCGCTGCTACAAATATCGAACGGCAGTGTTCACCTAACTCTAAGTAGCAGTAGCGCAGTCGCAAGAACCGCGCTACTGCTAAGTATGTAGTAGTAGCGCGCTTTTTCCGGGATCGCTGCTGGTAAATTTCAAATTGCCACGCTTTTTTGTCCCAGTTAGCAGTAGCGCCGTATCCCAAAGCGCGCTGCTGCTAAATCCTTATCAGCAGCGCGTTTTATGTCCCGCGCTACTGCTAACCCGCACCAACCCAACACCTTTCCCCACCCGTCCCTCCCCTCCCCCTCCTCTTTTCCCTTCCCCCTACCTCCCCCTCCTCTCTTCCCTTCCCCCTACCTCCACCACATGCTCCCACTCTCACTCTTCTTCTTCTCCTCAATACTTCTCCCCCATTACTCTCTCTCTTCTATCCACCTTTCTCTCTCTTCATTACTCCTACATAACTACACCACCTCCATTAATGCATCTCCTTTCTCTTTTTCCTTCCCCCTCCACTAGTTGAAGTTGTCTCCTCCCAAATTAGGTAGCTAGGTAGATGTAGGATTTAGTTAAGTGACCTATTTGCCCCCTAACTAGATCTATATTTGTCAAGAAGAGCTTTGTGCACTTTTGATCTCCCTACAACATCATCTCCACCGTGTGCTCGATCTCGATCGAGATAGAGGTGATGAAAATTTCATGCTTTTGCAAAATGGAAATATGTTTATGTGTGTGTGATATGTTTGTGGAAATTGTGTGTGTGGCATGAGTTGACGCCGCCAAATTGTGCTTTTGAGTTGCCTCTGTTTTACCGAAATGTCGATTTATTTCCGTTTCGGTGAATTCCGGGCAAACTCTAGATCCATATATGTCCTATTTTTAGGGAAGGTCATGCCAACATTTTTTATGACTTTGATGCATGCATGCATTTTTATAATCAATTTGTTTATTATTACCGTGCAGAGTTGACGATGGTCAGTGGAACGATGGTGGACAGGTGGTTGCGGTCGGCGGTGCAAGACATGAAAGAAAATAACCGGACAGAGGTTTTATGTCCGTTCGAAAATGCAAAGGAATAGTTTGGCTCGACCCCCATGACGATGGTCGTGTCGAAGCGCACCTGCTCATGACTGGTTTCATGGATGGCTATACTCGGTGGATAATTGAAGATGAGGATGACGATGTTGAGGATGCCGACGGGGCACGCAATGATGACACGGGGCAAGACAAAGAGATGATCGATAATGGCGGCGGGGAAGAGGCCGGACATGGCGGCGGAGAAGGGGCCGAACATGGCAGAGGAGAAGGGGCCGGACATGGTGGCGGAGAGAACGACATGGACTCCACGCAGCAGAGTTTGTCGGTACTAAGTTCAATTGTGCGGGACCCTCATGTTCAAGCATTGCTTCGCAAGGAGACGAGTACTGAGAGAGCTGCTTCTAGAGAGGAGGCTAAGCTGGAGCAACTGGTGGTAGACTCGAACACTCCATTGTCTGATGGTTGCAATCCTGAGGTGACCTGCTTGAGTTTCACGCTCCAACTCCTGAAGACGAAGGCTAAAAACAAATGGACCGACACTAGCCTCGATGAGCATCTCAAATACCTAAAGGATGTTCTTCCCGCGGGTAATCTATGTCCTACTAGTGTTGATGAGGCCAAGAAGATCGTGTGCCCTCTTGATCTTCCACACGTTAGATACCATGCATGCATCAACGATTGCATAATTTATCGGAAGGAGCACGCAGAAAAAACAAGTTGTCCGGTGTGCAATGCTTCTCGATACAAGAAGGTCGGGAAGAAATGTCCCCAGAAAGTTGTATGGTACTTACCGATCACTCCCCGTCTCTAGAGGTATTTTGTAGATCCCAAGGAAGCAAAGCTAATGCGCTGGCACGCGGAGAGGAAGAAGCCCGACGATGGAGATGATCCGAAGCTGAGACACGTGAAAGATGGAAGCCAGTGGAGAGCGTTGAACAGCTTCTATCGGTATTTTGAATGTGATGCAAGGAACATCGTGCTCGGCGCGTGTACCGATGGCATGAATTCGTTTGGCAACCAGAACACCAACCATAGCACATGGCCTGTGTTTGTATGGATGCACAACCTCCCCCTGGTTGTGCATGAAATCGAAATACATTCACATGAGCATGCTTATTCAAGGGCCGAAACAACCAGGAAATAATATTAATTTGTATCTAGGGCTACTTCAAGAGGAGTTAGACATGTTATGGAAAACACCGGCCAAGACATGGGACGCCAGGAAAGGTGAGTATTTCAACATGAGAGCCGCGCTGATCACGACAGTGCAGGACTATCTCGGTTACGGATATGTGGCAGGCCAGGTGTGCCATGGATATTGCGGATGCAGGCGGTGCATGGATGATACGACGTCTCAGCAGCTAACGTCAAGGAAAGATGGCGGGTCTGGGAAAATCGTGTACATGGGGCATCGAAGATGGCTTGAACAGGACGACCCGTGGAGAAACCGTGGAGATCTATTCAATGGTTACGCTGAGCATCGAGGACCTCCACGTAAGCGGAGCGGTGCCGAAATCGATGAGCTGTTGAAAAACTGGAAGGACTGCCCCGCGCCGGGAAAGACGATGAGAAAGGCGCCGGAGCCGCTGCTGAAGGTATGGAAGACGAGGTCTGTACTACATTACCTAAGAAAAATCGTACTCCATGGAAAAGGCAAAGTCACAATGAGGGGCTCAATTATTCTTGGACGAACAAGAAGGGAAAGAAGCTGACTCAAAAACGAAAACGTCAACACTGAGGAAACGTATGTTATGGGTCCAATGATGTGTAATATATATATATATATATATATATATATATATATATATATATATATATATATATATATATGTTCCTATTTTGTATACACACTTAGCCATTATTATGCATGGGTCCAATGATGTAATATATATGTTCCTATTTTGCATACATATTTAACCGTCAAATGATGCAATCTATATCGCCCTCCCTTCGTTCACTGCCCTCGGGAAATAAAAGTGGGATAAAATAAAGCAAAAGAAAAAGGAAAACTGGCAGTAGCGACGATAGTAGCAGCGCATTTTGCATAAACCGCTGCAGCTACTGAATTTAGTAGTAGTGCATTTTACCTAAACCGCTGCAGCTACTGATGTTAGTAGCAGCGCGTTTTGACGTAACGCGCTACTGCTACGTCCACTTAACCCAAAATTCTCACTCGCCGTGCTTCATCCCGCCATTTCCCACCAAATCCCCACTCTCTCTCCCCCGTCGCACCGCCGCGCCCGACCCAGCCCCGGCGCTCGCCCCCGACTCCGCCGACGCTGGCGCTAGCCCCCGACCCTCGACCCCGACCCCGCCGCTCGCCCCCGACCCGGCTGGCCCTCGCCCCCGACTCCGGCGCCGGGGCTCGCCCCCGACCCCGGCGCGCTCGCCCCCGACCTGTCGGCCCTCGCCTCCCTCCTCTCCCCTGTCGGCCCTCGTCGGGCCTGCCTCCTCGCCCCTACACTCTTTGTAAACGCCCCCTCTCTGCTAGGGTTCTTCGGTTATGTTAATTAATTAGGTTATCTATTTAGTTATGAATTTAGGTAGGTTTCAAAATTAGCTGAATTTATATGCAAATTTGAACTGGACATGTGATATGTGCATATGTCATGTTTTGGACATGTCATGTTTGGAAAATGATCCGAGTGGCCTATGTTTCGCCGGAATGTTGATTCATTTCCGTTCCGGTGAATTTCAGGCGCTCGATATGTCCATTTTTTAGCAAAGGTCATGCCGAAATTTCCCGTGAATAAAGGCATGATTTGTGCTACATAGTTGGCATATCGAGTGCTGGCACATAGATTTCTTTTTATGTCATTTCTCATTTATTCATACTTTTAGAAATAAATGAGGCCACTTAATCATAGGAAACATGTCGAACAACGAAGAAACTGGGCCTTCTGACCAAGATGTAGACGAGATGGATTATGAGGGTGAACAAGAGTACCTCCACTATTTGACTGATAAGCAAGGTTTGCGGGTCGGCCTCGATGATGGTACTGACGCTGACGTCGACACCGACGGCGCCGGCACCGATGGCGGCACCGAGACCGGTGGGGAAGGTACCGGCGGGGAAGGTACCGGCCCTGATGCCGCTACCGAAAACAGGAAGCATAAGAAGCAGAGGATACGAAAACCTAACAAACTAGGGATTGGACGACTTGTGATCACAAAGATGGCACCTGGCAAGTTTGAGCCGTTAGAGCCGGAAGAACCTCGCAAGTGCTATGGGAACCAAGTAGGATGCATCCTACGGGAATGCGCGAGAATCAACGATGATGACTTCAGGAGTAAAGAACATTTGACGCCGTTGCTCCTAACGAAGTTGCACAAGAGATTCAAGTTCCCCGACCGGGATGATAACATAGAACAACCGTGGGATGATCCGAAGATGAAAAAGATTAACAATCACGCCATGGGCATGTCCAGCAATGATTTGGCCTCCTGGAAAGGGAGGGTGAAACGAGCTATTGAGGCTGATGAACCCCTGTCCAAGATTCTGGAGGAAAATCCGACACTTACGGAAGAGGAGTTTGAAAAGTTCAAGGACACTTGCGCTACCGAGGCAGCCAAGGCTAAGGCTGCAAAATTCAAAAGCCTTCAGCAAAGGAACATGGGGAAGCATCGCCTCGGAAGCCGTGGCTACCTCGGTAAAAGGCCCATATGGGATAAGGAGGACGCGAAATGTGAAGCCGCGGGTCTCCTAGACCCCTTCGTGAAGTTCACCAACCCCTTGGAGCATGACTTCATCAGGGCCCGCTACAAGTGGGACAAGGAGAAAAAGGTTTTTTACACGGACAAGATCATGAGGAAATTGATTAGACTACTGGAGAAGCAACACCGGCTTGCAGCCGAAAGCCCTACTTCTCCGATGAGGCCCAAGTGGGACACCCCTCTCAACCGGGCCTTGAACGAACTTAAGGGACTCCCGTTGGACCAGCGGCCGCAATATGGTCGTGTGCACGGCGCTGGAGACGGCGCCACGTGCAAGGTGTTTTACATCGACGGCCCGGAGGCCAAGAAGCATAAAAAGAAGTTTAGTCAAGCGGACATCGACGCAAAGGTGAAGCTTGCGGTCGAGAAAAAAGCAGCTGAGGACGCGAAAAAAGCAGCCGAGGACAAATATGAGTTGCTACAGCAGGCAGTCAATGCAGCTGTAACTGCCTGCAGAAATGATTTTGCTACTAACTTGGTTCCAGTTATCATCAACTAGGCAAAGGAAAATCCAGACAAGACGGTACATGATTTCCCGATGCCCAGTTTCGTCGCGAGCAACTCCATGAACAACAACACCATCGCACCATCACTTGCTCAAGCAACCGGGCCTTCTCTCGCAGCCGCTCCCGCTCATAGCAGCCCGTCCTCAGTCTCAGGCACGCTAGGTGGGCCTTCGTCTTTGCCTGAGCTCGACGCCGTCACGGTAATTACATGTCGCACCAACATACATATATATATAGATAATATTCCATTTTTGTTGCCTTTCGGTTGTTTTACACCATAGACATATGTGTTTGCAGGTGAAAGAAACCCCGTGCACCATACTCTACTTGATCAAAGGCCAGAAGGTGGACGTGGGAAAGGGGATGATAATGGACCCCTCTCAACGCACGTTCCACAACCAGCCGATCCCCGCTGGGCACTTCAGGGTTAGCTTGACCAGTGTGAAATCGGGGCACGAGGATTTGCCTCCTCCAGTACAGCATGTGGGAGCGGACGACGAGACCCCGCCGCGGATTGGAAGCTGCAAGGGTTGGGTGCTGCTATGGCCGAAGAATCTTATTCGTCTGGAGCCGGCCGAGAGCACACCAATAACTACCACACATCAACAAGCATGTGCGGATACCACCACCCCGCCTACGCAATTACCAGCTCCTGTAGTGCCGGGTGAGAGCGGCGGACGACATGATGAAGGGGGTGCAATAGTACTGGCTGATGTAATTTCTCCTGTAGAACAGAGAATGGATGATGAGACGGAGGTCGACCCTATGGATTACCTCAATACAAACGCGTATGACTGTGACATAGATATGATGAGTCAACCATATGACGAATCTGGCTATCAGCTTGCTAATGAGGATATGGATGATATGCCCGGGCAGGGTCGTACCATGGATTGCAAAAAGTCTCTCTTCATGAAATCCTCACAGGACACGCCTGAAGATGCCGCCTCAACACAGGCTCAACTAGCCGGGCGAGAGGGTCGTTCAGTACTTAGCCCGGGAACACTTGGGCAGGGGTTAAGGAAGGGTCTGGAAGGTGTGCCCAAGAAAAAGGAGAGGAAGAGATCGGGGAAGGTAACTGCCTCCAAACAAGCCAGAGCACACAGCAGCCATATGATGCATTCTGAAGAGCGTGTACCCGTGAAAGGTGCGGTCATGTTCCATCTCACGGGCGAGCTGATGCTACCGCCGAAACCACTGGAGGCACTATCAGGGGATCTCAGGAGACTGCACGACCATGTGCTGTCGACTGAGAAAAGCCTACTAGCCTCAAAGGATCCAGGATATCCGACATACGCGGCTCGTGTGCCTGAGGGGAAGTGCTACGTCGACACACGGCCCGCGGAGGTGTTCTTCCTGCGGTTTCACCATATCTTTGAGATGTTTCTAACAAGGCGGCTTGATTTTACTATCATCCGCCTTTTTGCGCTACATATGAGCTCCGTCATGAAGAGTGAAGAAGTCTCGCAAATCTGTGTGGCGGATCCGTACTACATGCACGAGTCTTTCTTGAGTCTCGGCGACTTTGAGCGTGAAACTGCTAGGGAGTACCTCCAAAACTTCATGGTACAGAATAAGGACCGGGAAATTGTCCTCGTACCTTATCATCCAAAGTAAGTCAGTTCTGGACAACCCTTTCGTACATTTCAATCATTCCTTCTCTCTCATATGGGGAATAATTTGAGGTGTCTTTTCCCCGCAGCAACGGGCGCGCCGTCCTTATCGTTCTTTACCCGCAAGTCTCCCACGCTGTGTATTTTGACCCTTCCAGAGACTACGAGAAAAAGGAATACACCCACATAATGAATATTCTAGATGATGCTCTCCAAGGCTTCAGCTTTAGAGGTGGCCACGTGCATATCAAGAAACAAAGGAACAAGAAGATGGGTTTCGCGCATAAAACTAACTTCTCCTGCATCCATGTCCCAAGACCAAGCAACAAGAAGATGGGTTTCGCGCATAAAACTACCTAGTTTCTTGATGGCGAGATGGAAATGCTATGTCGTGTACAAAGGGAAGGTTCCGGGGGTGTACAACGAGTGGCATGAGTGTCAGGCGCAAGTGAATGGGTTCACGGGCGCCAGCCATAAAGGCTTCAAAAGCAGACAAGAAGGAGAAGCTAGTTACTTGAGGTTCACGCTAGCGCGAGAGAGGACTCGTAACCGCCACCTCATGTACTGCATAGTTCCGCTCTCACTCATAGTGATAGCACTTCTTGCATATACCTTTGTTTAGATGGATGAAGTTGTTGTAGTTGCAAGTATTCGAGACTTGCATGTATCGCTATTTTCGAGATGATGACAAGATATCACTTTGTGTTGGATGATGATTATGATGAGACTATTTGTATGTACATGCTATGATTACATTTGTGGTCTCGCAGGCATTTGTATGTGTATCATGATGACATTTCTATGTGCTAAAGATTCTTCTACAAAGCCTGTTCAAATACAAAACAAATATGCCAAAAAAATACTTAAATTAGCAGTAGCGAGTGTATAAAAGTTAGCAGCAGCGCCACAGTAGCAGTAGCGCGTCCAGCCAAAGAGCGCTAGCGCTACTAGCAGTAGCGAGCTTCACCTAACCGTGCTGCTGCTACACTTGTGTAGCAGTAGCGCGGGTGCGCACGCGCTACTGCTATGAGTTAGCTGTAGCACCTTATTAGTAGCGCGGGTACCCGCGCTACTGACACATCTAAAACCCGCGCTGCTGCTAGCCTTTTCCCTAGTAGTGGACGCTTGGAGATCAAGTCAGAAGATCCTCGAGGAGCCCCGGAGATAGGGGGCGCGCCCCCCCTACAGGGCGCGACCCCCTGTCTCGTGGACCCCTCGAGCACCCCTCGACCAACTTCCTTCTCCTATATAACCCTACGTACCCTAAAACCATCATATATGAAGATAGATTGGGAGTTCCGCCGCCGCAAGCCTGTGTAGCCACCAAAAACCTCTCGGGAGCCCGTTTCGACTTCCTGCCGAAGGGGGGATCCTTCATCATCCCGGCGCTATCCACGATGAGGAGGGAGTAGTTCACCCTCGGGGTTGAGGGTATGTACCAGTAGCTATGTGTTTGATCTCTCACTCTCGTGTTCTCTCTCGTGTTCCCTCTATGGCACGATCTTGATGTATCCCGAGCTTTGCTATTGTAGTTGGATCTTATGATGTTTCTCCCCCTCTACTCTCTTGTGATGAATTGAGTTTCCCCTTTGAAGTTATCTTATCAGATTGAGTCTTTTATGAGAACACTTGATGTATGACTTGCCGTGCTTATATGTGGTGACAATGGTATATCATGTGCCTCTTGATGTATGTTTTGGTGACCAACTTACGGGTTCCGCCCATGAACAGATGCATAGGGGTTGGCACACGTTCTTGACTCTCCGGTAGAAACTTTGGGGCACTCTTTGAAGTACTTTGTGTTGGTTGAATAGATGAATATGAGATTGTGTGAGGCATATCGTATAATCATGCCCACGGATACTTGAGGTGACAATGGAGTATCTAGGTGACATTAGGGTTTTGGTTGATTTGTGTCTTGAGGTGTTATTCTAGTACGAACTCTTTTATAGATCGATCTAAAAAAATAACTTTGAGGTGGTTTCGTACCCTACCATAATCTCTACATTTGTTCTCTGCTATTAGTGGCTTTGGAGTGACTCTTTGTTGCATGTTGAGGGATTGTTATATAATCTATCTATGTTATTATTGTTGACAGAACTTGCACTAGTGAAAGTATGAACCCTAGGCCTTGTTTCCTATCATTGCAATACCGTTTACGCTCACTTTTATCGCTCGCTACCTTGCTGTTTTTATAATTTCAGATTACAAATACCTTTATCTACCATCCATATTACACTTGTATCACCATCTCTTCGCCGAACTAGTGCACCTATACATTTTGCCATTGTATTGGGTGTGTTGGGGACACAAGAGACTCTTTGTTATTTGGTTGCAGGGTTGTTTGAGAGAGACCATCTTCATCCTACGCCTCCTACGGATTGATAAACCTTAGGTCATCCACTTGAGGGAAATTTGCTACTGTCTTACAAACCTATGCACTTGCAGGACCAACAACGTGTACAAGAAGAAGCTTGCGTAGTAGACATCAAGCTCTTTTCTGGCGCCGTTGCCGGGGAGGTTAGCGCTTGAAGGTATATATTTAGACCTTGCAATCGAGTCTTTTTGTTTCTTGTTTTATCACTAGTTCAGTTTATAAAATAAAACTACAAAAAAATGGAGTTGAGTTTGTCTCATACTCTTCGTCTGTTTAATATCTTTCGTGAGTATGATGTAAGGGAAAATTGTGCTCAAGTGCTAGAAGAAGAATGCATTAGAATGTTTGGTACTATATATTTGTATGATGAGCATGATTGCAATGTTGTTAGTATGAATTCCTTGAATATCCATGATGCTAATGATATGCAAAGCCACAAGCTTGGGGAAGCTATGTTTGATGAAGATGATATATTTAGTCCCCCAAGTTTTGATGAGAATATTTATTATGATGAAATCATGCCTCCTATTTATGATGATTATATTGATGAAAGTGGAAGAGTGTCAACTTTAGGAAGTAGTGATCCCACTATTTTGGAGGATGTTGAATCTTATTGTGATGAACATGAAAGTGGATTTGGAAGAGTGTCAACTTTATTTAGTGATGATTCCACTATTTCGGAAGAGGTCCAATTGATTATGAGAACAAAGTTGGTATCTATGATGATTATTGTGATGACTTGTATGCTATTAGGAATAATGATAACCATGAAACTTGTCATCATGATTTTAGCTTTCAATTGGATTTTGCCTCACATGATAATTATTTTTTTGAGTTTGCTCCCACTACTATTGATGAGAATAAATTTTCTTATGTGGAGAGTAGTAAATTTTCTATGCTTGTAGATCATGAAAAGAATACTTTAGGTGCTGGTTATATTGTTGAATTCATTCATGATGCTACTGAAAATTATTATGAGGGAGGAACATATGCTTGTAGGAATTGCAATAATATCAAGTTTCCTCTCTATGTGTTGAATTTTTTTGCTTGTTTTACCTTCCTATGCTAGTTGATTATTGTTCCCATAAGTTGTTTGCTCACAAAATCCCTATGCATAGGAAGTGGGTTAGGCTTAAATGTGCTAGTCATATGCTTCATGATGCTCCCGTTATGTTTCAATTCTTATCTTTTATGTGAGCATCATTGCCATCATCATGCCTAGCTAGAAAGGCATTAAAGAAAAGCGCTTGTTGGGAGACAACCCAATATTTACCCTTACTCTTTTTGTGTGTCCACATGATTATGCTACTGTAGCAATCATCTTTTATAGCCTTTCTTTCAATAAAGTGCCAAGTAGAACCTTTGGGAAGACTTGGGTGAAGTTTATATGATCTTGCTGTGAAAAACAGAAACTTTAGCGCTCACGAGAATAGCTGCCATTTTTACTGGAGAGTGCTTTTAGGTTGATTCTTTTTGCAGGTAATTAATAGACAAATTCCTCAGGCCCAACAACTTATTTAATAATTTTTGGCGTTCCAGAAGTATATGTTTGTTACAGATTACTACAGACTGTTCTGTTTTTGACAGATTCTGTTTTCTATGTGTTGTTTGCTTATTTTGATGAATCTATGGCTAGTATGTAAGGGTATGAACCTTAGAGAAGTTATAATACAGTAGATATTACACCAATATGAATTTAGAATGAGTTCATTACAGTACCTTAAAGTGGTGGTTTGTTTTCTTGTACTAACGGAGCTTACGAGTTTTGTCTTGAGTTTTGTGTGGTTGAAGTTTTCAAGTTTTGGGTAAAGATTCGATGGACTATGGAATAAGGAGTGGCAAGAGCCTAATATTGGGGATGCCCAAGGCACCCCAAGGTAATATTCAAGGACAACCAAGCAACTAAGCTTGGGGATTCCCCTCTTTCGTCTTCGTTCATCGGTAACTTTACTTGGAGCTATATTTTTATTCGTCACATGATATGTGTTTTGCTTGGAGCATCATTTTATCCCATTAGTATTTGCTTTCTATTATTTAGATTAATGTTTTGCATCTTTAGTTTCGATAAAAAATGTCAAGGATAGCCTTTGCCATGCTTGTTTTGCAAGTTTATATGTTGCTGTTTGAAAACAGAAAGTTTACCGCTGTTGCAAAAATTCCCTAGAAAATTCAGAGAATGGTATAATGTTGAATCTTTTTGCATATTAAGCTCTGATAAATTTGTTACAGTGGGAATTTTCTCTCATAATTTTTGGAGTCAGGTAAGTATTGATACTCTTGCACTCTTTACAGACTGTACTGTTTTGGTAGATTGTTGTTATGGTTGCATTGTTTGAATATGTTTGCTTGTTTAATGATTCTATTTGAGGATAGAAGTATTAAATATGCAGAGGCATTTAGTATTAAATGTTGAATAATAATTTTAGTGATTTGTTACAGTAGAATATGATAAAGTTTTGCATTGGCTTATACTAACCTATCGCACGAGTTCATGTTGAGTTTGTTGTGAATGAAGCTTTTGATAAAAAGAGAAACCATGATATGAGAGGAATTAAGGAGACACAAAAGTTCAAGCTTGGGAATGCCCAAGGCACCCCAAAATAATATTTCAATAGGTCTCAAGCATCTAAGCTTGGGGATGCCCCGTTAGGCATCCCACATTTCTTCTTCAACAACTATCGGTTATTATCGGTTGAGCCTAAGTTTTTGCTTCTTCACATGAGTTGTGCTATCCTAGCAATGACATTTTATTTTGTTTTTCTTTCTATTTGAATAAGATACCAAGATCTGAAATTCTTTAATGAGAGAGAGTCTTCACATAGTTGCATAATTATTTAGCTACTCTTTGATCTTCACATATATCTTTTGGAGTAGTTTTTCTTTTACTCCTGTGCTTCACTTATATCATATGAGTAAATGGTTGAATGAGTTGAATGTCATAAATCTGAAATTATATATGCCTCATTTTCTTATCCCATAGGGAGTAATGACTTCACATCTAAGAAGTAGAGGTTGTAAATTTATTGACGGTTAGCAAGCATTGCATTAGTCATTTGAACAATTCATGAAAGAATATTGAAGGAAGAGAGATTTCACATATAAATATATTATCATAGACATCTTTTATAATTATGAGCACTCATTAAGTATGACATGCTAAAGAGTTGATGTTGGACAAGGAAGACAACATAATGGGTTATGTTTTCTCACATCTCAGTTAAACTATATTGTCATGGATCATTCAAACATGTTGAGCTTGCCTTTCCCCTTCATGCTAGCCAAAATTCCTAGCACCAAGTAGAGATACTACTTGTGCTTCCAACTATCCTTAAACCCAGTTTTTGCCATGAAAGTCCACCATACCTACCTATGGATTGAGTAAGATCCTTCAAGTAAGTTGTCATCGGTGCAAGCAATAAAAATTGCTCTCTAAATATGCATGAATTATTAGTGCGGAGAAAATAAGCTTTGTACGAACTTGTTATGGAAGCAATAAAAGCGACGGACTGCATAATAAAGGTCCATATACAAGGGGCAATATAAAGTGACATTCTTTTGCATTAAGATTTTGTGTATCCAACCCTAAAAGCGCATGACAACCTCTGCTTCCCTCTGCGAAGGGCCTATCTTTTACTTTATGCCTTTTACTTTATGCAAGAGTCAAGGTGATCTTCACCTTTCTTTTTTCATTTTATCCTTTGGCAAGCACTTTGTGTTAGGGTGATCCTGATATATATATCCAATTGGATGTACGTTAGCATGAACTATTATTGTTGACATCACCCAAAGGTGAATACGTTTGGAGGCAACATTATAAGCCCCAATCTTTCTCTGTGTCCGATTAAAACATCATAACCACAAGTATTGCGTGAGTGTTTGCAATTGTAGAAGACTATATGATAGTTGAGTATGTGAAGTTTGCTAAACCAAAGCTCTGGCATAGACTCTTCCTGAAAGTAAGATGAATTGCAATTGTTTGATGACTAAGAATGAAGTTCGCTAGTTTTCAAGAAAGTTTATGGTCCATGCTTTAACATGTGAATTTCTTGTTACTAGTTTATGGAAGTTTTATGAGATGAACTACTATTATGACATATTATGATGCTAGTAAAGGTGATTGAAATTATCATTGACCAAACTTGTGCACCTCTAGCATTCACACTTCATAAATTCTTTCTTTATCATTTACCTACTCGAGGACGAGTAGGAATTAAGCTTGGGGATGCTGATACGTCTCCAACGTATCTATAATTTATGAAGCATTCATGCTATTTTATTATCTATTTTGTTATACACTTTTATATTACTTTTGGGACTAACCTATTAACCAGAGGCCCAGCCCATATTGCTGTTTTATTGCCTGTTTCAGTATTTTGAAGAAAAGGAATATCAAACGGAGTCCAAACGGAATGAAACCTTTGGCAATGTGATTTATTGGAAGATTATCATCCTGGAGGCTTGGAGATCAAGTCAGAAGATCCTCGAGGAGCCCAGGAGATAGGGGGGCACCCCCCCCTACAGGGCGCGCCCCCCTGTTTCGTGGACCCCTCGAGCACCCCCCGACCGACTTCTTTCGCCTATATAACCCTACGTACCCTAAAACCATCCTATATGAAGATAGATCGGGAGTTCCGCCGCCGCAAGCCTGTGTAGCCACCAAAAACCTCTCAGGAGCCCGTTCCGGCACCCTGCCGGAGGGGGGATCCTTCACCGGTGGCCATCTTCATCATCCCGGTGCTCTCCATGACAAGGAGGGAGTAGTTCACCCTCGGGGCTGAGGGTATGTACCAGTAGCTATGTGTTTGATCTCTCTCTCTCTCTCGTGTTCCCTCCATGGCAGGATCTTGATGTATCCCGAGCTTTGCTATTGTAGTTGGATCTTATGATGTTTCTCCCCCACTACTCTCTTGTGATGAATTGAGTTTACCCTTTGAACTTATCTTATCGGATTGAGTCTTTTATGAGAACACTTGATGTATGTCTTGCCGTGCTTATCTATGGTGACAATGGGATATCATGTGCCTCTTGATATATGTTTTGGTGACCAACTTGCGGGTCCCGCCCATGAAGCTATGCATAGGGGTTGGCACACGTTCTTGACTCTCCGGTAGAAACTTTGGGGCACTCTTTGAAGTACTTTGTGTTGGTTGAATACATGAATATGAGATTGTGTGATGCATATCGTATAATCATGACCACAAATACCTGAGGTGACAATGGAGTATCTAGGTGACATTAGGGTTTTGGTTGATTTGTGTCTTAAGGTGTTATTCTAGTACGAACTCTTTTATAGATCGATCCGAAAGAATAACTTTGAGGTGGTTTCGTACCCTACCATAATCTCTACATTTGTTCTCTGCTATTAGTGGCTTTGGAGTGACTCTTTGTTGCATGTTGAGGGATTGTTATATAATCTATCTATGTTATTATTGTTGAGAGAACTTGCACTAGTGAAAGTATGAACCCTAGGCCTTGTTTCCTATCATTGCAATACCGTTTACGCTCACTTTTATCGCTCGCTACCTTGTTGTTTTTATAATTTCAGATTACAAATACCTTTATCTACCATCCATATTACACTTGTATCACCATCTCTTCGCCGAACTAGTGCACCTATACAATTTGCCATTGTATTGGGTGTGTTGGGGACACAAGAGACTCTTTGTTATTTGGTTGCAGGGTTGTTTGAGAGAGACCATCTTCATCCTACGCCTCCTACGGATTGATAAACCTTAGGTCATCCACTTGAGGGAAATTTGCTACTGTCCTACAAACCTGTGCACTTGCAGGCCCAACAATGTCTACAAGAAGAAGGTTGCATAGTAGACATCACATAGTTCCGGAAGAGAGGTCGCAGTCTTTCGTGTTTGCTTAAGTTATACATTGGTTATTATTACCTGCTACTTTATCGTTCAAACTTGAGTTTTGAAATGACCATGGGTCTCATATCGAGCCAACAACGAATAGTATTAGTCTACTATCTGGTTCATCTAGGGTCTTCTATGTGGTTCATGTTGGGTGGGCAACAAACAATAGATGATCCATTGTGTATCTTTTTAAACTGAAGCTATAATCTACCTGCTATTGTTAGTTTTGGATCCATCCACTCGTTTGCTACCATCAGTCTTGATTTTTGCATGCACCCCTTAGGCCTTACAAAATCTAATTATTTTTTTATTATGCATGTCATATATTATACAGAATCATACTGAACATGTAGAGAAAAAGAGAAGACCATTGAGTGGGTATATAATCTCATGCAGACGCCGCTCCATGGTGGGCGAAGTGCCCCCCCCCCCCTCCTGCATTTCCAGATTGTATTCCAGAGGAAGATAACTGTTCAGATGGGGATTCAGAAGGAGCCGACCATGCCTGTTTACCACCCGAGGTGTTTGCTCTAACCTGGCATGCTGATGTTGGTCATATCATGCACATGGTGCCTTGCATTGCTTACATTATATATCTTATATGTCCTCAGCTTAGTTTAGATTTTCTTTGTGTGAATGCCACCTATTTGGTTTCCATACCATACTCCCACCATTCCTAAATATTTGTCTTTTTAGAGATTTCAACAAGTGACTGAATAAGGAACAAAATGAATCTACACTCTAATATATGTCTATATACATCCGTATGTGCTAGTCCATTTGAAATCTATAAAAAGATAAATATATAGGAACGGAGGGAGTATATGGGAATTATGCAATGCCATCTTATTTAGCCAGGCATCATATACGTGAATCATGCAATGCCATCCCGTTTAGCCAGTCATCGTATATGTGAACTGTATCGTGCCATATTTGTTCCATAATGTATTCCATTTGTCAACAATGTTTATACATTCATCTACTCTTCCTGTGCATCAGCCATTTGAGTCGGTCATGGGAAAATCTGGAGTGAAAACAAGGTCTTCTGAGCAGTCAATGCTACCTGTCGATGCAGATTTCTTGCTGGTTACAGATAGCTCCTCAGTGGAGGATTCAGAGATAGATGACCATTCGTATCCCCCCCCCCCACCGAGGTGCATGCTCTAACTTGGCTGGGTTATATTTCTCATATCATGCATATGGTGTCTTGCATTGCCATGCCATCTGCTTAGATCTGACATGCTTTGTCTGAATGCCTCCTATTTGCTTTCTATATCAGATATGTGAATTATGCAATGCCATGTTTTTCAGCCAGTTATCATATATGTGAATTATGCACCGCCATGTAGCCAGGCATCATATATGTGAATTATCTCATGCCATCTTTTTTTTTCATTACGTATTCCATTTCTCGACAATCTATGTATATTGAACTACTCTTCATGTGTATCAGCCATTTGAGCCGGTTATGGAAAAATCTGGAGTGAAAATAAGGTCTTCAAAGCAGGCAATGGTATCTGTTTAAGCATATATCTCGATGATTAGAGGGAGCTCCTCAGAGGAGGATTCAGAGACAGATGACCAGTCCTATATCCCACCTGAGGTGTATGCTCTAAGTTGCAATGTTTTATATTTCTCATATGATCCATATGGTGTCTTGCATTGCTTAGTTTAGACATCATATGCACAATATTGAATTCCATCTGCTTAGTTTAGAGATCATACATGCGAGTGCCAGCTACTTAGTATATGAATCAATTATGTCAATTATATCATGCCATCCTGTATACTTAGACAACATGTATGTGAATTATTTCATCCCAACCTATTTTAGAAAGACATCATATAGTTTTGTCATGTCATCCTGTTTAGGTACTCATCATATGTCGAATTATGCCATTATTTCTGTTAAGTTATCCATCATATATCTGAAACTGTGTCATGCTATCCTGTTTAGTTAGGCATCATATATGTGAAATTGTGTCATGCTGTCTTGTTTGGTTAGACAACATATATGTGAATTACCACATCTGTCTATCAAACAATGTCTGTACATTCAATTTCTTTTCTTGTTTATCAGCCATTTGAATTGGAGGGGGTAATGGCAGTATCTAAGGGAGTAAAAACCCGTTCTTCACAAAAGACAGTGCTACCCATCGATGCAGATAGAACCATGGTTGTATTGGCCCGCAAACTAGCCCCACCACACATAATCAAGACTCTTCAAGATTGCACACTTACACCGTTGGGTAGAGAACCAGCTACAAGCCATCTAACCGCAACCCCTGCGGATAGTAACCCACTTCTAGTTGACAAAGCACCATGTCCACCACAGAGTACCCCCGCACGAGCAGTTTGTAAAGCTACTGCAGTGCCCAAAGCACGAAGACCACCACAGCTAACCCAAACTCCACATTTAAAGAAGAAGAGCAACTGTTCTCAGGTCAGATTCCGTAGCTATGGTCCATACTCCTTTGCTATTGCATCACCGTATATACTCATACCAACTACTTTCGAATTTGAAGGATCCAATTGAAACTCCAATGGCGCAACAGGTAGGTTTTATACCTATTTCTTTAACTGGATTGCTATTCTAACTTCTTGCTCTATGTTGATTTCAGTTTAAGTTGTATAAACAGTTATGTACTCATGTTATGCACATTACAAGTGCTGCCAATGATGTGTAGTTTCTCACACTTATATTCTGTCTATGTTGCTGTGTCTTAAAAATATATGACTTAAACTGTGTCTCTATCTTGAGTAGGCAACATAAACTAGAATGATATGGAAAATACAGTGACCATAGTACATAGATATATGTTTGTTTCATGCTATTATCATGTCCACCTTACTACTAAACCGGTTTACCAAAATGAGTTTCGTATACTACAAGCTAAACCTGTGATGTGTCTGCTTGTTTCTCTTGTAGTGTCAAACAGAATATTGGAGAAGAGCACCCCACTATGCAATGGTAGAGAAAGTAATGCAGATAAGGTTCAAGATAGTGAGACAACCCTGTTGGTCTCTAAGAAAGGTGATAAAAACGATCTTGTAGACAGTGAGAAAACCCCACAGTCCTGCGTTAATGTAGTGTTCGAGTTACTGGTCAGTACCATTGGCACAAGCTCTCCAAACTCGCTGCCTGAATCACTTCGGCTTCTTCAGTCTCAGCTACAAGCTGAAAGGCATCAGTCAGCTATGCTGCGGCAAGAAGCCGAAGGACTGAGGAAGTCCCTTCAGAATTCAGATGCATACTTTCTTGTGCAATAGCAAGCGCTGGAGGATTTAAGCGCCAAATAGGAGAAAGTTAATAAGCTTGCTAAGCATCTTGCCAGTATTATGGGTACCCAGGATATTGTTTCTTGAGCTCTTCTGAAGTGGTTTCAGTTCTGGACTTGTTTTGCTGTGGCGTTTATATGCTGCTTTGCTTCCTATATTTGCACTAGTGGCGAAGTTTGATGCCCAGTGGATGTAATATGTGTAATAGCCGTGATAGCCTAGCATAAGTTGCTTGTTATTTATTTCCTTGTTAACTTGTTTATTTGTTTGCTTGTATTCAGTGCAGTTCTTTTTCCGCGGTTTGCTAATGGCCGCAATAACCTATTTTTTAAAGCTAGGCCACAATAACCATGGGCTACATATTTACTGTAGTGGCACTCCGCCTCCTACCGGCCGTAGAAACAATGGGCCTTCGACGGGCCATGGAAACAATGGGCCTTCTACGGGTCGTAGACACAATGGGCCTTCTACGGGCCGTATCCTCAATGCGCCTTATATGGGCCGAACGATCGATCGGCCAAACATGGGCCAATACTGACCGCATTATGGCCGTAAACGGGCTAGAGTTGGAATTGTTCGTTCATGGGCCGACCATAACGGGCCGTCGTTAATAGGCCGTATTTGATGACGATATGAAAACGGCCCAACGTATTAACGGGCCACAGACGGGCCGACTGTAACAACAGGCTGAATATGGCCCACAAGCAGAAAATGACAGTAATGGGCCGTAAGCTACCGAATGCTGGAAATGAGACCAAGAATAAATGGGCCCTGAGAAGGACGAAAGATAACATGGCCTGGAAATGGCCCAATGGAATAATTGGCCGTTAATGGGTATAAAGTGATACACTGTTCATTACGGGCCAGTTTCACCACGGGCCGTTAATGGGTATAAAGTGATACACTGTTTATTGCGGGCCAGTTTCACCACGGGTTGTTAATGGGTCAAGAGTTACAAAGGGCCTCATATGGGCCGAAAGACGTCATGGGCCATACATGGGCTAGAAGTGAAAATGGGCTGGAATCATATTGGATGGCCCAGATGACGCTACTGGTCCTAATTCAGATAGAGCGTAACGGGCCTTGGGTTAGCAGGCTGTAAATGGGCTATATGCGAACAGGCCTTTAACAGGCTTTCCATGGGCCGGCCCGCCACCTTTTGACCAAGTCAAACGGGCCGGCCTTTTCACAGGAATGTGCCTCTGTTGGGTCGTGCCACATGTCGACGTATCGTAAGCACCTTCTGTCCAATGAGTGGATGATATTTGTCCCAACGATGAGCCGACACGTGTTTCCTCCAGCCAATGATGATTTTACACGTGGAAAATCCCCATTGGTCCGGGCTGTTAACGGGCTATCGTATTCAAAACCTGACCCGATAGCTTAACGGCTTTCCGTTATGGTAGATGTACCGTGTCGGTCACCCTTGACGAAAGCACTTCTGTGACGCGCGATTTATCGTCTTGGAAGTGGACACTTCCGTGATGATAATTTTGGTAATGTCATGGAACACTTCTACGACATCACAGGTATGACTATCTTGATTCTGTCATAAAATCGTCATGGATGTACATGCATGACAAAAAATGCGACCTACTATGACAAATACGTATTATCACGGAAGTGTATTTTTTTTGTAGTGAAAGAAATGAGAGGCTAACTTGAGAATGGGAGGAATCGAGAATGAAACACTTCAAGCCATGCGAAGATGATGTAATCATACGTTAGATGCTCTTGCGCAACACCCTTCTATACGCTCCATAAGCTCGACCATTTCTTATGCACACAGCCATAAGTAACACGCACTCACAAAATACCATACCTCCCGGTACTGTTATCCTTGAAGTTAATGGTGTGTTCCTTAGAGTTGGATCCTCTTGTTCCTTAGAGTTGGATCCTATTCCAAAGTCTGACTTAAAGATATGGGGCAGGCCATCCTATCCATCTGTTTTTTTGTCAGCTGTATAATCTCGAGAAGCAAATAGTTGCACCAGAAACCACACGCAGATGGCTAGTGTCCCAATAACATCACCAACGAGAGGACCCTCGTGTCGCCCACCTATGGGGTCTTCAGGGTGAAACCTAACTTCGCCGCCACCCTCTCCCCTCCCGTTCCATCATCTTGCCACTGCTAGATGTAGTCGCTGGGCACGGTCGCGCGGTTGCCAAGGAAGGTACCGTCGAGGTCATTGCTCCCCCACAATTTTGTGGGAGGCAGGGGTTCTATAAGCAAGCATGTCTCCTTCGTAGCGGTGGGTGGCTAGAGTGGGTACTACTGGGCACTCCCCTTGGCTGCGCGGGTGTTCAGCTTACGGTAGGTGCTCGTCTGGGGTAACGGGTTGCCCCGTTGACCCATAGCACTGTCTCTAAAGATGATGGTCTCTTTGTGTGATCCTCGTCTTGCAAAGTCAGCTCTGGACAACCTCTGGCTTGCCGGATCTAGTGGCTGGTTGGGGAGGAATGACGCATGTCACTGGGCCAGGGGAGGAATGACGCATGTCACTGGGCCAATAGAATGCCTCGTATAGTGTACCGGCCACCACAAGCTCCACAAGCAGACTGGCGACGTTGAGCTCCGTATTGTTAAAGCATGTTCTTGGTGCATTAATTCGGAGCATGCCATCTATTCCTGAGCATCTTGTATTTTTTGTCATTTCTTCTTTTGTTTTGTTGCAATGCTTCAGCTTTATAAAAAAAAAGGCGAAATCCTTTTTTTTAATAGAGAAAAGAATTCCATGCATTTTGGTAGAAAACATTGTATGTGTTCATACCATTGCTTATTTTTGCAATCTAGTGACACTATGCAATGCGATTCCGGTTGTAGCTTGCTCTGACAAAACCGTGATTTGGCGAAATATGTAATATGATACCATATCACCTCCTCTCCATATAGCTAGCCTATTCTGTCATGAACAGGCCCGTATCCATAGCTAGCCTTCTCTCCATATCAGAGATTAGTATTACTATAGGTCAAGAGATTAGGTACTAATGGCCTTCTAACAGCGAAATAAATGAGAAGGACTCACCCTAAAATCCAACGTACTCCTACTAGGGAAACTCTTCAGGCCAACCTCACGTCTCTCTCTCTGTCTCTATTTTTCTTTCTCAATCACTGCATGGTTCTTAGTAGAGCGATCCGATCCGATGTGCTTCCATTCATCGTCTCCAACATTTCACCCCCCCTATTAATTTCTACTCTGATAATTTTTGTTCATCCTGATACTTCATTTATATTTTCTTTTTGGATAGATTTCCATTTTAATATAAAATGTGAATGCGCTGAAATAATCTGTAGCTTCGCAAAAAATTATACAGAATATTTTAATTTATATTTTGAAAATATAGGGTCTAATTTTGATTTTGCACTGGACTCCTGATTTTAAAGCTACGGCATCACCAAAACATATAAATTGTGCAATCTATCAAACTGCAATTCACATCTTGGCTGTACACAATAATCTTTCTTTGCTTCTTTGAAATCAGATCAAGGCAAAGGTAATGTGGATGTTTACCTTTTTAAAGCAAATAGTTCAAAGGGACTGTGTTTTGAAGAAAGATTCAAATACTAGGCTACAGCTATAGTGGCGCTATAGCCCTGATCACGGTGACCACCGAAAGGTTTTGATGAGGGTTTCTCCCTTCAGATCCGGTGGTTGACTTCGACGATGAGATGCAAAGTATGGACAATGGTTCGACGCAGTGGGATGGTGGTGCAACGGCAGCGATCAGACATCGTAAGTAGTTGCTGGGATCGCCGGATAGTGGTGGCGACAACACGTGAGCGACTTGATGGTGGTGTTACTCGACCACCAGGTCTCAAGCACAGGGGTGAAACCCTAGGTGACTAGGATTGGTTATGCCAGGCAATGGCGATGTTTTTATGTCATTATCTTGTTGAAGGCATTGCTCGGATACACTCAGACTAGTTCTTCAGGGTGAAAACCTAGATCCTGATCTTGAGTGGTTGGATCTGGTGAACGCGGCGATTGATCATTGCTCGCTTCCTAAAGGCATTGTTGTCGAGGAACCTCGTCATTCATGTGGTGTCATGAGATGGTTGGTACGGATATGATTGTTAATTTAGTTTGCCGATTGGATCAGATCGCTTTGGTTTTTTTTCTCGACTACGCATAGCTTTGGTCTTCTATCACTTTGCTATTTGCTGGCAGTTTTTTGTGTGCCTGCGTTGGTATTGGCTGTGTGCATTGTAGTAATGCAGAGGCCGGGTATGCTCATTGTGTTTGTTTCCTCTTACAGACAATAGCAATTGACGAGAGATTTGTCGAGTGCGTCTTGATTGAATCACTTATAGCTAGAGATCAGGCATGTGGCCATATGCGACACATAAAGACCTTTGAGCATGATATACTAGAATGGCTATTGTTTATCAACACTTGGAACTTCAGAATTCGGTGAATGTGCTCGGTTTTCAAGCCTACTAGAATTATCAATACTAGAATGGCTATTGTTTATCATTTTGATGCTCCATTTTGAGCCAATAAAATTCACCCTTTGTTATAGAATATCGTTATTTAAGAGGGATACAGCCTGGTACTTTACAATTTGGTTTCGAAGGCATAGCCTCTATTGTATCCCATACTAAAGTATAACCATTTGTTGTACGTGAGTTCAGTCTTAACATTATACTTTATTCACTACGGTAGGCAGACTCATTATATATGAAGGTTGTACACTTGCAGTGTTTCAAGAATAAATATACCACCAGTGGCATGTCACGCTCTAATCGATTACTCCACCAACTGTCAGGCAAAATAGTACATGAATAAAATGGTGAAACTATTGGTTAAGAATAGAAGGCATCGGGATGAGAACCCCTAGTGTCACTGCTTCGCCTGGTAATTCACATTGTCTGTTCCGCTAGGCAAGGGTCTGTATTCACCTGGAGCAGCATTTAAATCTGTGTAGGATAGACAACAGTGAGGCATCTGAGCATTTGTTGTACAATCACCTCTAGAACACGTACAACATTTATTTCTGTTGCTTGTTGAGATCAGAGGCAGAGCCGGGATTGGAGAAAGACCGGGCCAAAAAGAGATTCAGCGCGGTGAAAACGGCCCTAGTAACAACTAGTCAACAACTCGTGCGCCTGCACGGCCTAGTTCTTACTTTCAAAGTTCTAAGTGACATCTTATTTGCATGTATACGTCGTCTTAATGATGCATGCAACCTCATCATTTTTCTTCATGAATGTGTTTGCAATTTTTTAAATACGCAATTATGAAATATTTTAGTACCATACTCTTATGATGGTACTCATTGAATTATTGTTTCAATTATGGATTCAAAGAGAGATAGAAGAAGAAATTTCAAGCCTTGATAATACATCTAGACAGATCAGAACCAATGATACAAACAAATCATATAAATAATGGATAATGCGGGAACCTGTATAAGGCAAAATTGCAACAACATATTTCCTTTGTGGTGTATTTCAGGATTGGCGGAAACAGAACTCCTGCATGGTTTTCGAAGAAATAATAGTAACTGGAGGAAACAAAGTTAGAATGTACAATCATGGTATAAGTGCAGTACAAACCAAAAATATATTCTCTAGTTTTCCTGGAATACACATGAATATATAGATAGATTAGAAATCATTATTGACCCACAATATTTAGATACCTAAAAATAGTGTGTAGGCAGGTCAAAGTAAACGCAGCATCGCCATGTGCTTTGTCTAAGTGATGAATAAGTAGTGTTCACCCACTTGATGGCCAATAGCCAAATACTCCATTTATTAATATCTGATAGCTCTTTCTACTTTTATTTCACTGTTTACTTAGAACAAAAAGAGGCATGATTATTTTCCAAGTATAGCATCGTCAGCTCTTTCTAGTACTGTAGCGGCATCATATTTTCTATTTTTTTCTCCGCCCACTTTGGGAGATTCATGTATATATGCCACAAATAACAGAGAGACAAAAAGCAAACTTTCTGTCATAAATAATGATTTATAACATCTGTCTTAAGAAACACTAAATAGACACTCCGTGCAAATAATCCACCATAAATTTAACATATATTCTTTGTTAAGTGCGAGCTCACCAGTTTAGCATGATGAATTTCACTAAAACTGATGCATGCACATCACAACCACATCTAAATAGTCTACAACATAGGTTGACTCATGAACATACTATTGCTTTTGTACTTATACATGGAAAAGCGAAATATTCTGTTGTCTAGGGAAAATGTCAAGAAAATTGTATTAGTACAAAGAACAATACATCGCAACGTAACGGTGCAATACCAGGAGTTAAAACTACAAAATTTGGCACATAAATAATATCTACTTGTGCTCTATAATAATCTAATAGTGCAGCTTATATCTGTATAAACAATCAACTTCTGCTAAATAATTGTACAGAATGGAAACAATCAAGAACGGTACATCAACCTGAAAAGTATTATAGAGCATCGTGTCACAGGCCGCTGCAAGCGGTGCACCTTTGTCAAAAATTGTTATCCATGACGCCCGCAACAGGAGTTCCTAACGTCTTCATTCGCATACTTGTACAATCATTGCTGCATCTCTTTGTAGCCTTACAACATACATTAGTAGAAAACACGGCTACCGTCCGGGCCTGGCCAGCCCATTAGTCCCGGTTCTTCAAGAATCGGGACATGGGGGGTATTAGACCCGGTTCGTGAGCCCAGGGGGCCGGCCGGGGCCTCGTAGGCATTGATCCCGGTTCGTGTGGAACCATTTGTCCCGGTTTAAGCCACGAACCGGGACCAATGGTCCTCGCTCCTGGCCCACAACCATTGGTCCCGGTTCGTGGCTTGAACCGGGACAGAAGGGGGTGCTTTAGTCCCGGTTCAAGCCATGAACCGGGACAAATAACTTGCCTATATCACTACTGGAATCAGCTACTTTGCCATCTGCCAGATCTTGACGGCAAAGAAGCTCTTTGCCATAAGCTACCGAAAAGTAGACGGCAAAGAAACGGCAGACGGCAAAGAACCTCTTTGCCATGTGCCAATTCGTTGCCGTCCGCCAGCTGACGGCAAAGAATCTTTGCCGTCAGCCAGCTGACGGCAAAGAGGGAGGTGCCCCCCACCCACCCGCCCATTTTAAAAAAACTTAACACCCCCACCTGGCAAAGAGAGATAACAGCGGACGGCAAAGAGTGGCGGACGGCAAAGAGCCGAGTAACTAACGGACGCCACGCCCCGCCCGTTACTCTCCCTTCTCTTCCTCTCTCATCCCCGACGCCCCGCCCTAGCTAGATCC